>NW_026290882.1:170000-222500 GCF_023373465.1 Oncorhynchus keta | reverse complement strand
CATCAAGGACATCAACCACCCGAACCACTGCCTGTTCACCCCGCTATCATCCAGAAGGCGAGGTCAGTACAGGTGCATCAAAGCTGGGACCGAGAGACTGAAAAACAGCTTCTATCTCAAGGCCATCAGACTGTTAAACAGCCACCACTAACAGTGAGTGGCTGCTGCCAACACACTGTCATTGACACTGACCCAACTCCAGCCATTTTAATAATGGGAATTGATGGGAATTATGTAAATATATCACTAGCCACTTTAAACAATGCTACCTTATATAATGTTACTTACCCTACATTATTCATCTCATATGCATATGTATATACTGTACTCTACATCATCGACTGCATCCTTATGTAACACATGTATCACTAGCCACTTTAACTATGCCACTTTGTTTACTTTGTCTACACACTCATCTCATATGTATATACTGTACTCGATACCATCTACTGTATGCTGCTCTGTACCATCACTCATTCATATATCCTTATGTACATGTTCCTTATCCCCTTACACTGTGTATAAGACAGTAGTTTTGGAATTGTTAGTTAGATTACTTGTTGGTTATCACTGCATTGTCGGAACTAGAAGCACAAGCATTTCGCTACACTCGCATTTAACATCTGCTAACCATGTGTATGTGACAAATAAAATTTGATTTGATTTGATTTGATTTGAGATGGGTGATAGACCCTCATACCTCTACCATATACTAGATTGTTGATAGACCCTCATACCTCCACCATATACTAGATGGGTGATAGACCCTCATACCTCCACCATATACCAGATGGGTGACAGACCCTCATACCTCCACCATATACTAGATGGGTGATAGACCCTCATACCTCTACCATATACTAGATTGTTGATAGACCCTCATACCTCCACCATATACTAGATTGTTGATAGACCCTCATACCTCCACCATATACTAGATGGTTGATAGACCCTCATACCTCCACCATATACTAGATTGTTGATAGACCCTCATACCTCCACCATATACTAGATTGTTGATAGACCCTCATACCTCTACCATATACTAGATGGGTGATAGACCCTCATACCTCCACCATATACTAGATGGGTGATAGACCATCATACCTCCACCATATACTAGATTGTTGATAGACCCTCATACCTCCACCATATACTAGATTGTTGATAGACCCTCATACCTCCACCATATACTAGATGGGTGATAGACCCTCATACCTCCACCATATACTAGATGGGTGATAGACCCTCATACCTCCACCATATACTAGATGGGTGATAGACCCTCATACCTCCACCATATACTAGATGGGTGATAGACCCTCATACCTCCACCATATACTAGATGGGTGATAGACCCTCATACCTCCACCATATACTAGATGGTTGATAGACCCTCATACCTCCACCATATACTAGATGGTTGATAGACCCTCATACCTCCACCATATACTAGATGGGTGATAGACCCTCATACCTCCACCATATACTAGATGGGTGATAGACCCTCATACCTCCACCATATACTAGATGGGTGATAGACCCTCATACCTCCACCATATACTAGATGGTTGATAGACCCTCATACCTCCACCATATACTAGATGGTTGATAGACCCTCATACCTCCACCATATACTAGATGGGTGATAGACCCTCATACCTCCACCATATACTAGATGGGTGATAGACCCTCATACCTCCACCATATACTAGATGGGTGATAGACCCTCATACCTCCACCATATACTAGATGGGTGATAGACCCTCATACCTCCACCATATACTAGATGGGTGATAGACCCTCATACCTCCACCATATACTAGATGGGTGATAGACCCTCATACCTCCACCATATACTAGATGGGTGATAGACCCTCATACCTCCACCATATACTAGATAGAGTTACATCAGACTAGAGAAGGAAACGGTGTGTTCCCTCTGAGTTTCATCAGACTAGAGAAGGAAACGGTGTGTTCCCTCCTGAGTTACATCAGACTTAGAGACTAGATGGGTGATGTTCCACCATCCTAGAGAAGAGTTACATCAGATTAGAGAAGGAAACGGTGTTCCTCCCCTGAGTTACATCAGACTAGAGAAGGAAACGGTGTGTTCCCTCCTGAGTTACATCAGACTAGAGAAGGAAACGGTGTGTTCCCTCCTGAGTTACATCAGATTAGAGAAGGAAACGGTGTGTTCCCTCCTGAGTTACATCAGATTAGAGAAGGAAACGGTGTGTTCCCTCCTGAGTTACATCAGACTAGAGAAGGAAACGGTGTGTTCCCTCCTGAGTTACATCAGACTAGAGAAGGAAACGGTGTGTTCCCTCTGAGTTACATCAGAATAGAGAAGGAAACAGTGTGTTCCCTCCTGAGTTTCATCAGACTAGAGAAGGAAACGGTGTGTTCCCTCCTGAGTTTCATCAGATTAGAGAAGGAAACGGTGTGTTCCCTCTGAGTTTCATCAGACTAGAGAAGGAAACGGTGTGTTCCCTCCTGAGTTTCATCAGATTAGAGAAGGAAACGGTGTGTTCCCTCTGAGTTACATCAGACTAGAGAAGGAAACGGTGTGTTCCCTCCTGAGTTACATCAGATTAGAGAAGGAAACGGTGTGTTCCCTCTGAGTTACATCAGATTAGAGAAGGAAACGGTGTGTTCCCTCCTGAGTTACATCAGACTAGAGAAGGAAACGGTGTGTTCCCTCCTGAGTTACATCAGATTAGAGAAGGAAACGGTGTGTTCCCTCCTGAGTTACATCAGACTAGAGAAGGAAACGGTGTGTTCCCTCCTGAGTTACATCAGATTAGAGAAGGAAACGGTGTGTTCCCTCCTGAGTTTCATCAGATTAGAAGGAAACGGTGTGTTCCTCCTGAGAGAAGAGAAGGAAACGGTGTGTTCCCTCTGAGTTTCATCAGATTAGAGAAGGAAACGGTGTGTTCCCTCTGAGTTTCATCAGACTAGAGAAGGAAACGGTGTGTTCCCTCCTGAATTACATCAGATTAGAGAAGGAAACGGTGTGTTCCCTCTGAGTTTCATCAGACTAGAGAAGGAAACGGTGTGTTCCCTCCTGAGTTACATCAGACTAGAGAAGGAAACGGTGTGTTCCCTCCTGAGTTACATCAGATTAGAGAAGGAAACGGTGTGTTCCCTCTGAGTTACATCAGAATAGAGAGAAGGAAACGGTGTGTTCCCTCCTGAGTTTCATCAGATTAGAGAAGGAAACGGTGTGTTCCCTCCTGAGTTACATCAGATTAGAGAAGGAAACATCAGATTAGTGTGTTCCCTCTGAGTTACATCAGACTAGAGAAGGAAACGGTGTGTTCCCTCCTGAGTTACATCAGACTAGAGAAGGAAACGGTGTGTTCCCTCTGAGTTACATCAGATTAGAGAAGGAAACGGTGTGTTCCCTCTGAGTTACATCAGATTAGAGAAGGAAACGGTGTGTTCCCTCATCAGATGAGTTTTCATCAGATTAGAGAAGGAAACGGTGTGTTCCCTCCTGAGTTACATCAGACTAGAGAAGGAAACGGTGTGTTCCCTCTGAGTTACATCAGATTAGAGAAGGAAACGGTGTGTTCCCTCTGAGTTACATCAGACTAGAGAAGGAAACGGTGTGTTCCCTCTGAGTTTCATCAGACTAGAGAAGGAAACGGTGTGTTCCCTCTGAGTTACATCAGATTAGAGAAGGAAACGGTGTGTTCCCTCTGAGTTACATCAGATTAGAGAAGGAAACGGTGTGTTCCCTCCTGAGTTACATCAGACTAGAGAAGGAAACGGTGTGTTCCCTCCTGAGTTTCATCAGACTAGAGAAGGAAACGGTGTGTTCCCTCTGAGTTACATCAGATTAGAGAAGGAAACGGTGTGTTCCCTCTGAGTTACATCAGACTAGAGAAGGAAACGGTGTGTTCCCTCTGAGTTACATCAGATTAGAGAAGGAAACGGTGTGTTCCCTCTGAGTTACATCAGATTAGAGAAGGAAACGGTGTGTTCCCTCTGAGTTACATCAGATTAGAGAAGGAAACGGTGTGTTCCCTCTGAGTTACATCAGATTAGAGAAGGAAACGGTGTGTTCCCTCTGAGTTACATCAGACTAGAGAAGGAAACGGTGTGTTCCCTCTGAGTTACATCAGATTAGAGAAGGAAACGGTGTGTTCCCTCCTGAGTTTCATCAGATTAGAGAAGGAAACGGTGTGTTCCCTCCTGAGTTACATCAGATTAGAGAAGGAAACGGTGTGTTCCCTCTGAGTTACATCAGATTAGAGAAGGAAACGGTGTGTTCCCTCCTGAGTTTCATCAGATTAGAGAAGGAAACGGTGTGTTCCCTCTGAGTTACATCAGATTAGAGAAGGAAACGGTGTGTTCCCTCTGAGTTTCATCAGACTAGAGAAGGAAACGGTGTGTTCCCTCTGAGTTACATCAGATTAGAGAAGGAAACGGTGTGTTCCCTCTGAGTTACATCAGACTAGAGAAGGAAACGGTGTGTTCCCTCCTGAGTTTCATCAGATTAGAGAAGGAAACGGTGTGTTCCCTCTGAGTTTCATCAGATTAGAGAAGGAAACGGTGTGTTCCTCTCCTGAGTTCTCATCAGATTAGAGAAGGAAACGGTGTGTTCCCTCCTGAGTTACATCAGATTAGAGAAGGAAACGGTGTGTTCCTCTGACATCAGATTAGAGAAGGAAACGGTGTGTTCCTCTGAGTTTCATCCTCCACTCCAGACTAGAGAAGGAAACGGTCCTCATCAGATTAGAGAAGGAAACTCTCCTTACACCTCACCCCCATCAGATTAGAGAAGGAAACGGTCCCTCCATCAGACTAGAGAAGGAAACTCCCTCCTGAGTTACATCAGATTAGAGAAGGAAACGGTCCCTCCTCATCAGATTAGAGAAGGAAACTCCTCCTCTCCCCTCTCTCATCAGATTAGAGAAGGAAACTCCCTCTCATCAGATTAGAGAAGGAAACCTCACCCCTCCCTCCTCCTCTCCTCTCCTCTCCTCTCCTCTCCTCTCCTCTCCTCTCCTTCCTCTCCCCTCTCCTTTCTCCCTCTCTAGAGAAGGAAACGGTGTGTTCCCTCTCCTTCCATCAGATTCCGGTCTCCTCCCTCTGAGTTACATCAGATCCCCACCCCTCCCTCTGAGTTACCTCCTCTCACCCTCTCCTCTCCTCTCCTCTCAGAATCACCCTCTGTTCCTCTCCTCCTCACCCACCCCTCCACTCCTCCTCTCCTCTCCTCTCCTCTCCTCATCCTCTCCTCTCCTCTCCTCTCCTCTCCTCTCCTCTCCTCTCCTCCTCCTCTCATCTCTCTCTCTCTCCTCTCCTCTCTCTTCACCCACCCTCCTCCCTCCTCCTCCTCCTCTCCTCATCTCCTGAGTTACATCAGATCTCTCCTAGACCCCTCCACTCCTCCCTCCTCCTTCCTCCTCTCACCCTCTCCTCTTCTCTCCTCTCCTCACCCTCTCCTCTCTCTCTCCTCTCCACCTCCTCCTCCTCCTCAGACTCCCTCTCCTCTCCTCTCCTCTCCTCTCTCCTCTCCCTCCTCATCCTCTCCTCCTCCTCTCCTCTCCTCTCCTCTGAGTTACATCCTTTTGAGAAAAGGTTTGAGAGCCAACAACTGAAACAATCCTCTTTCCAAAGGAAACCTGTGTTAAAACTCCTCTCCTTCACCCACCCCTCCACTCCTCCTCTCCTTCTCTCTCACCCACTCCTCTTCTCTCCTCTCCCACTCTCTTCCACTCCTCCTCTTCTCCTCTCTGTTAACTCCTCTCTTCTCTGTTTCTCTCCTCTTCTCTCCTAACTCTTCTCTCCTCCTCTTCTCTTCTCTCTCCTCTTCTCTTCTCTGTCTCCACTCTTCCTCTTCTCTCCTCACCCACTCTTCCTTCTCAAAGGAAACTCCTCCCTCCTCCTTCTCACCCTAACTCTTCTCTTCTCTCTCCTCTTTTTCATTTTGAGAAAAGGTTTGAGAGCCAACAACTGAAACAATAGAGAGTCTTTCCAAAACCTCCCTGTGTTAAAACAATACCATCAATCAGGCAGAGCCCAGCGGACAGGCAAACACACACAGCTATTAAGTGGAGCACTTCTCATGTTACCCAGTTAACTCTTCTCTTCTCTGTTAACTCTTCTCTTCTCTGATAACTCTTCTCTTCTCTGTTAACTCTTCTCTTCTCTGTTAACTCTTCTCTTCTCTGTTAACTCTTCTCTTCTCTGTTAACTCTTCTCTTCTCTGATAACTCTTCTCTTCTCTGTTAACTCTTCTCTTCTCTGTTAACTCTTCTCTTCTCTGATAACTCTTCTCTTCTCTGTTAACTCTTCTCTTCTCAGTTAACTCTTCCCTTCTCTGATAACTCTTCTCTTCTCTGATAACTCTTCTCTTCTCTGTTAACTCTTCTCTTCTCTGATAACTCTTCTCTTCTCTGTTAACTCTTCTCTTCTCTGTTAACTCTTCTCTTCTCTGTTAACTCTTCTCTTCTCTGTTAAATCTTCACTGTTAACTCTTCTCTGTTAACTCTTCTCTGTTAACTCTTCTCTTCTCTGTTAACTC
Organism: Oncorhynchus keta; assembly: GCF_023373465.1. Lineage (NCBI taxonomy): Eukaryota > Metazoa > Chordata > Actinopteri > Salmoniformes > Salmonidae > Oncorhynchus > Oncorhynchus keta. Next base: position 215,962 of record NW_026290882.1, on the reverse strand, counting down.
TTCTCTGTTAACTCTTCTCTGTTAACTCTTCTCTGTTAACTCTTCTCTGTTAACTCTTCTCTGTTAACTCTTCTCTTCTCTGTTAACTCTTCTCTTCTCTGTTAACTCTTCTCTCTTCTCTGTTAACTCTTCTCTTCTCTGTTAACTCTCTCTGTTAACTCTTCTCTGTTAACTCTTTCTCTGTTAACTCTTCTCTTCTCTGTTAACTCTTCTCTGTTAACTCTTCTCTGTAACTCTTCTCTTCTCTGTTAACTCTTCTCTGTTAACTCTTCTCTTCTCTGTTAACTCTTCTCTGTTAACTCTTCTCTTCTCTGTTAACTCTTCTTCTCTGTTAACTCTTCTCTGTTAACTCTTCTCTGTTAACTCTTCTCTTCTCTGTTAACTCTTCTCTGTTAACTCTTCTCTGTTAACTCTTCTCTGTTAACTCTTCTTCTCTGTTAACTCTTCTCTTCTCTGTTAACTCTTCTCTCTCTTCTCTTCTCTGTTAACTCTTCTCTTCTCTGTTAACTCTTCTCTTCTCTGTTAACTCTTCTCTTCTCTGTTAACTCTTCTCTGTTAACTCTTCTCTTCTCTGTTAACTCTTCTCTGTTAACTCTTCTCTGTTAACTCTTCTCTGTTAACTCTTCTCTGTTAACTCTTCTCTTCTCTGTTAACTCTTCTCTGTTAACTCTTCTCTTCTCTGTTAACTCTTCTCTGTTAACTCTTCTCTGTTAACTCTTCTCTGTTAACTCTTCTCTGTTAACTCTCTGTTAACTCTTCTCTTCTCTGTTAACTCTTCTCTGTTAACTCTTCTTAACTGTTAACTCTTCTCTGTTAACTCTTCTCTTCTCTGTTAACTCTTCTCTTCTCTGTTAACTCTTCTCTCTTCTCTGTTAACTCTTCTCTGTTAACTCTCTGTTAACTCTTCTTCTCTGTTAACTTCTCTTCTCTGTTAACTCTTCTCTTCTCTGTTAACTCTTCTCTGTTAACTCTTCTCTGTTAACTCTTCTCTTCTCTGTTAACTCTTCTCTTCTCTGTTAACTCTTCTCTGTTAACTCTTCTCTGTTAACTCTTCTCTTCTCTGTTAACTCTTCTCTTCTCTGTTAACTCTTCTCTTCTCTGTTAACTCTTCTCTTCTCTGTTAACTCTTCTCTGTTAACTCTTCTCTTCTCTGTTAACTCTTCTCTGTTAACTCTTCTCTTCTCTGTTAACTCTTCTCTGTTAACTCTTCTCTTCTCTGTTAACTCTTCTCTGTTAATTCTTCTCTTCTCTGTTAACTCTTCTCTGTTAACTCTTCTCTGTTAACTCTTCTCTGTTAACTCTTCTCTTCTCTGTTAACTCTTCTCTTCTCTGTTAACTCTTCTCTGTTAACTCTTCTCTGTTAACTCTTCTCTTCTCTGTTAACTCTTCTCTTCTCTGTTAACTCTTCTCTTCTCTGTTAACTCTTCTCTGTTAACTCTTCTCTGTTAACTCTTCTCTTCTCTGTTAACTCTTCTCTTCTCTGTTAACTCTTCTCTTCTCTGTTAACTCTTCTCTGTTAACTCTTCTTTAACTGTTAACTCTTCTCTGTTAACTCTTCTCTTCTCTGTTAACTCTTCTCTTCTCTTCTCTAAACTATTCTCTGTTAACTCTTCTCTTCTCTGTTAACTCTTCTCTGTTAACTCTTCTCTGTTAACTCTTCTCTGTTAACTCTTCTCTTCTCTGTTAACTCTTCTCTTCTCTGTTAACTCTTCTCTTCTCTGTTAACTCTTCTCTGTTAACTCTTCTCTTCTCTGTTAACTCTTCTCTGTTAACTCTTCTCTGTTAACTCTTCTCTGTTAACTCTTCTCTGTTAACTCTTCTCTCTGTTAACTCTTCTCTGTTAACTCTTCTCTTCTCTGTCTTCTCTCTGTTAACTCTTCTCTGTTAACTCTTCTCTTCTCTGTAAACTCTTCTCTGTTAACTCTTCTCTTCTCTGTTAACTCTTCTCTTCTTCTGTTAACTCTTCTCTGTTAACTCTTCTCTGTTAACTCTTCTCTTCTCTGTTAACTCTTCTCTGTTAACTCTTCTCTTCTCTGTTAACTCTTCTTCTCTGTTAACTCTTCTCTTCTCTGTTAACTCTTTAACTCTCTGTTAACTCTTCTCTGTTAACTCTTCTCTTCTCTGTTAACTCTTCTCTGTTAACTCTTCTCTGTTAACTCTTCTCTTCTTCTCTGTTAACTCTTCTCTTCTCTGTTAACTTCTTCTCTTAACTCTTCTCTGTTAACTCTTCTCTGTTAACTCTTCTCTTCTCTGTTAACTCTTCTCTTCTGTTAACTCTTCTTTCTCTGTTAACTCTTCTCTGTTAACTCTTCTCTGTTAAACTCTTCTCTTCTCTGTTAACTCTTCTCTGTTAACTCTTCTCTTCTCTGTTAACTCTTCTCTGTTAACTCTTCTCTTCTCTGTTAACTCTTCTCTGTTAACTCTTCTCTTCTCTATTAACTCTTCTCTGTTAACTCTTCTCTGTTAACTCTTCTCTGTTAACTCTTCTCTTCTCTGTTAACTCTTCTCTTCTCTGTTAACTCTTCTCTGTTAACTCTTCTCTGTTAACTCTTCTCTTCTCTGTTAACTCTTCTCTTCTCTGTTAACTCTTCTCTTCTCTGTTAACTCTTCTCTTCTCTGTTAACTCTTCTCTGTTAACTCTTCTCTTCTCTGTTAACTCTTCTCTGTTAACTCTTCTCTTCTCTGTTAACTCTTCTCTGTTAATTCTTCTCTTCTCTGTTAACTCTTCTCTTCTCTGTTAACTCTTCTCTTCTCTGTTAACTCTTCTCTGTTAACTCTTCTCTGTTAACTCTTCTCTTCTCTGTTAATGCTTCTCTGTTAACTCTTCTCTGTTAACTCTTCTCTTCTCTGTTAACTCTTCTCTGTTAACTCTTCTCTTCTCTGTTAACTCTTCTCTTCTCTGTTAACTCTTCTCTTCTCTGTTAACTCTTCTCTTTTAACTCTTCTCTTCTCTGTTAACTCTTCTCTTCTCTGTTAACTCTTCTCTTCTCTGTTAACTCTTCTCTTCTCTGTTAACTCTTCTCTGTTAACTCTTCTCTTCTCTGTTAACTCTTCTCTTCTCTGTTAACTCTTCTCTGTTAACTCTTCTCTGTTAACTCTTCTCTTCTCTGTTAACTCTTCTCTGTTAACTCTTCTCTGTTAACTCTTCTCTTCTCTGTTAACTCTTCTCTGTTAACTCTTCTCTTCTCTGTTAACTCTTCTCTTCTCTGTTAACTCTTCTCTTCTCTGTTAACTCTTCTCTGTTAACTCTTCTCTTCTCTGTTAACTCTTCTCTGTTAACTCTTCTCTGTTAACTCTTCTCTGTTAACTCTTCTCTGTTAACTCTTCTCTGTTAACTCTTCTCTTCTCTGTTAACTCTTCTCTTCTCTGTTAACTCTTCTCTGTTAACTCTTCTCTTCTCTGTTAACTCTTCTCTGTTAACTCTTCTCTTCTCTGTTAACTCTTCTCTGTTAACTCTTCTCTTCTCTGTTAACTCTTCTCTTCTCTGTTAACTCTTCTCTGTTAACTCTTCTCTGTTAACTCTTCTCTGTTAACTCTTCTCTTCTCTGTTAACTCTTCTCTTCTCTGTTAACTCTTCTCTGTTAACTCTTCTCTTCTCTGTTAACTCTTCTCTGTTAACTATTCTCTGTTAACTCTTCTCTTCTCTGTTAACTCTTCTCTGTTAACTCTTCTCTGTTAACTCTTCTCTTCTCTGTTAACTCTTCTCTTCTCTGTTAACTCTTCTCTTCTCTGTTAACTCTTCTCTGTTAACTCTTCTCTTCTCTGTTAACTCTTCTCTTCTCTGTTAACTCTTCTCTTCTCTGTTAACTCTTCTCTTCTCTGTTAACACTTCTCTGTTAAATCTTCTCTTCTCTGTTAACTCTTCTCTGTTAACTCTTCTCTGTTAACTCTTCTCTTCTCTGTTAACACTTCTCTGTTAAATCTTCTCTTCTCTGTTAACTCTTCTCTGTTAACTCTTCTCTGTTAACTCTTCTCTTCTCTGTTAACTCTTCTCTTCTCTGTTAACTCTTCTCTTCTCTGTTAACTCTTCTCTGTTAAATCTTCTCTTCTCTGTTAACTCTTCTCTGTTAACACTTCTCTGTTAACTCTTCTCTGTTAACTCTTCTCTTCTCTGTTAACTCTTCTCTGTTAAATCTTCTCTTCTCTGTTAACTCTTCTCTTCTCTGTTAACTCTTCTCTTTAACTTCTCTTAACTCTTCTCTTCTCTGTTAACTCTTCTCTGTTAACTCTTCTCTTCTCTGTTAACTCTTCTCTGTTAACTCTTCTCTTCTCTGTTAACTCTTCTCTGTTAACTCTTCTCTTCTCTGTTAACTCTTCTCTGTTAACTGTTAACTCTTCTCTGTTAACTCTTCTCTGTTAACTGTTAACTCTTCTCTTCTCTGTTAACTCTTCTCTTCTGTTAACTCTTCTCTTCTCTGTTAACTCTTCTCTGTTAACTCTTCTCTTCTCTGTTAACTCTTCTCTTCTCTTCTGTTAACTCTTCTTCTGTTAACTCTTCTCTTCTCTGTTAACTCTTCTCTGTTAACTCTGTTAACTTCTTCTCTGTTAACTCTTCTCTGTTAACTTCTCTTCTCTGTTAACTCTTCTCTGTTAACTCTTCTCTTCTCTGTTAACTCTTCTCTGTTAACTCTTCTCTTTAACTTCTCTTCTCTGTTAACTCTTCTCTGTTAACTCTTCTCTGTTAACTCTTCTCTGTTAACTCTTCTCTGTTAACTCTTCTCTGTTAACTCTTCTCTTCTCTGTTAACTCTTCTCTTCTCTGTTAACTCTTCTCTGTTAACTCTTCTCTGTTAACTCTTCTCTTCTCTGTTAACTCTTCTCTCTGTTAACTCTTCTTCTTTAACTCTTCTCTTAACTCTTCTTCTCTGTTAACTCTTCTCTTCTCTGTTAACTCTTCTCTGTTAACTCTCTTCTCTGTTAACTCTTCTCTGTTAACTCTTCTCTTCTCTCTTCTCTGTTAACTCTTCTCTGTTAACTCTTCTCTGTTAACTCTTCTCTGTTAACTCTTCTCTTCTCTGTTAACTCTTCTCTTCTCTGTTAACTCTTCTCTTCTCTGTTAACTCTTCTCTGTTAACTCTTCTCTTCTCTGTTAACTCTTCTCTTCTCTGTTAACTCTTCTCTTCTCTGTTAACTCTTCTCTGTTAACTCTTCTCTTCTCTGTTAACTCTTCTCTTCTCTGTTAACTCTTCTCTGTTAACTCTTCTCTGTTAACTCTTCTCTGTTAACTCTTCTCTGTTAACTCTTCTCTTCTCTGTTAACTCTTCTCTGTTAACTCTTCTCTTCTCTGTTAACTCTTCTCTTCTCTGTTAACTCTTCTCTGTTAACTCTTCTCTGTTAACTCTTCTCTGTTAACTCTTCTCTTCTCTGTTAACTCTTCTCTTCTCTGTTAACTCTTCTCTTCTCTGTTAACTCTTCTCTTTAACTCTTCTCTGTTAACTCTTCTCTTCTCTGTTAACTCTTCTCTTCTCTGTTAACTCTTCTCTTCTCTGTTAACTCTTCTCTTCTCTGTTAACTCTTCTCTTTCTGTTAACTCTTCTCTGTTAACTCTTCTCTTCTCTGTTAACTCTTCTCTTCTCTGTTAACTCTTCTCTTCTCTGTTAACTCTTCTTCTCTGTTAACTCTTCTCTTCTCTTCTCTGTTAACTCTTCTCTTCTCTGTTAACTCTTCTTCTCTTCTCTTTCTCTGTTAACTCTTCTCTTCTCTGTTAACTCTTCTCTTCTCTGTTAACTCTTCTCTGTTAACTCTTCTCTTCTCTGTTAACTCTTCTCTTCTCTGTTAACTCTTCTCTTCTCTGTTAACTCTTCTCTGTTAACTCTTCTCTTCTCTGTTAACTCTTCTCTGTTAACTATTCTCTGTTAACTCTTCTCTTCTCTGTTAACTCTTCTCTGTTAACTCTTCTCTTCTCTGTTAACTCTTCTCTTCTCTGTTAACTCTTCTCTTCTCTGTTAACTCTTCTCTTCTCTGTTAACTCTTCTCTGTTAACTCTTCTCTTCTCTGTTAACTCTTCTCTGTTAACTCTTCTCTGTTAACTCTTCTCTTCTCTGATAACTCTTCTCTTCTCTGTTAACTCTTCTCTGTTAACTCTTCTCTTTAACTCTTAACTCTTCTCTCTGTTAACTCTTCTCTTCTCTGTTAACTCTTCTCTTCTCTGTTAACTCTTCTCTGTTAACTCTTCTCTTCTCTGTTAACTCTTCTCTGTTAACTCTTCTCTGTTAACTCTTCTCTGTTAACTCTTCTCTGTTAACTCTTCTCTTCTCTGTTAACTCTTCTCTGTTAACTCTTCTCTTCTCTGTTAACTCTTCTCTGTTAACTCTTCTCTCTTCTCTGTTAACTCTTCTCTGTTAACTCTTCTTTCTCTGTTAACTCTTCTCTTCTCTGTTAACTCTTCTTCTCTGTTAACTCTTCTCTTCTGTTAACTCTTCTCTTCTCTGTTAACTCTTCTCTTCTCTTCTCTCTTCTCTGTTAACTCTTCTCTTCTCTGTTAACTCTTCTCTTCTCTGTTAACTCTTCTCTGTTAACTCTTCTTCTTGTTAACTCTTCTCTTCTCTGTTAACTCTTCTCTTCTGTTAACTCTTCTCTTCTCTGTTAACTCTTCTCTGTTAACTCTTCTCTTCTCTGTTAACTCTTCTCTGTTAACTCTTCTCTTCTCTGTTAACTCTTCTCTTCTCTGTTAACTCTTCTCTTCTCTGTTAACTCTTCTCTGTTAACTCTTCTCTTCTCTTAACTCTTCTCTGTTAACTCTTCTCTGTTAACTCTCTGTTAACTCTTCTCTGTTAACTCTTCTCTTTAACTCTTCTCTGTTAACTCTTCTCTTCTCTGTTAACTCTTCTCTGTTAACTCTTCTCTTCTGTTAACTCTTCTCTGTTAACTCTTCTCTTCTCTGTTAACTCTTCTCTTCTCTGTTAACTCTTCTCTGTTAACTCTTCTCTGTTAACTCTTCTCTTCTCTGTTAACTCTTCTCTTCTCTGTTAACTCTTCTCTGTTAACTCTTCTCTTCTCTGTTAACTCTTCTCTGTTAAACTCTTCTCTGTTAACTCTTCTCTTCTCTGTTAACTCTTCTCTGTTAACTCTTCTCTGTTAACTCTTCTCTGTTAACTCTTCTCTTCTCTTTAACTCTTCTCTGTTAACTCTTCTCTGTTAACTCTTCTCTTCTCTGTTAACTCTTCTCTGTTAACTCTTCTCTGTTAACTTCTCTTCTCTGTTAACTCTTCTCTGTTAACTCTTCTCTTCTCTGTTAACTCTTCTCTTCTCTGTTAACTCTTCTCTGTTAACTCTTCTCTGTTAACTCTTCTCTGTTAACTCTTCTCTTCTCTGTTAACTCTTCTCTGTTAACTCTTCTCTTCTCTGTTAACTCTTCTCTGTTAACTCTTCTCTGTTAACTTCTTCTCTGTTAACTCTTCTCTGTTAACTCTTTAAACTCTTCTCTGTTAACTCTTCTCTGTTAACTCTTCTCTGTTAACTCTTCTCTGTTAACTCTTCTCTTCTCTGTTAACTCTTCTCTGTTAACTCTTCTCTGTTAACTCTTCTCTGTTAACTCTTCTCTTCTCTGTTAACTCTTCTCTGTTAACTCTTCTCTGTTAACTCTTCTCTTCTCTGTTAACTCTTCTCTGTTAACTCTTCTCTGTTAACTCTTCTCTTCTCTGTTAACTCTTCTCTGTTAACTCTTCTCTTCTCTGTTAACTCTTCTCTTTAACTGTTAACTCTTCTCTGTTAACTCTTCTCTTCTCTGTTAACTCTGTTAACTTTCTCTGTTAACTCTTCTCTTCTCTGTTAACTCTTCTCTTCTCTGTTAACTCTTCTCTGTTAACTCTTCTCTTCTCTGTTAACTCTTCTCTGTTAACTCTTCTCTTCTCTGTTAACTCTTCTCTGTTAACTCTTCTCTTCTCTGTTAACTCTTCTCTGTTAACTATTCTCTGTTAACTCTTCTCTTCTCTGTTAACTCTTCTCTGTTAACTCTTCTCTTCTCTGTTAACTCTTCTCTTCTCTGTTAACTCTTCTCTTCTCTGTTAACTCTTCTCTTCTCTGTTAACTCTTCTCTTCTCTGTTAACTCTTCTCTTCTCTGTTAACTCTTCTCTTCTCTGTTAACTCTTCTCTGTTAACTCTTCTCTGTTAACTCTTCTCTGTTAACTCTTCTCTGTTAACTCTTCTCTTCTCTGTTAACTCTTCTCTGTTAACTCTTCTCTTCTCTGTTAACTCTTCTCTGTTAACTCTTCTCTTCTCTGTTAACTCTTCTCTGTTAACTCTTCTCTTCTCTGTTAACTCTTCTCTGTTAACTCTTCTCTTCTCTGTTAACTCTTCTCTGTTAACTCTTCTCTGTTAACTCTTCTCTGTTAACTCTTCTCTGTTAACTCTTCTCTTCTCTGTTAACTCTTCTCTGTTAACTCTTCTCTTCTCTGTTAACTCTTCTCTTCTCTGTTAACTCTTCTCTGTTAACTCTTCTCTTCTCTGTTAACTCTTCTCTTCTCTGTTAACTCTTCTTCTCTGTTAACTCTTCTCTGTTAACTCTTCTCTGTTAACTCTTCTCTTTCTCTGTTAACTCTTCTCTGTTAACTCTTCTTCTCTGTTAACTCTTCTCTTTAACTCTTTAACTCTTCTCTGTTAACTCTTCTCTTTCTCTGTTAACTCTTCTCTGTTAACTCTGTTAACTCTTCTCTGTTAACTCTTCTCTGTTAACTCTTCTCTTCTCTGTTAACTCTTCTCTTCTCTGTTAACTCTTCTCTTCTCTGTTAACTCTTCTCTGTTAACTCTTCTCTGTTAACTCTTCTCTTCTCTGTTAACTCTTCTCTGTTAACTCTTCTCTTCTCTGTTAACTCTTCTCTGTTAACTCTTCTGTTAACTCTTCTCTGTTAACTCTTCTCTGTTAACTCTTCTCTTCTCTGTTAACTCTTCTCTTCTCTGTTAACTCTTCTCTGTTAACTCTTCTCTTCTCTTCTCTGTTAACTCTTCTCTGTTAACTCTTCTCTTCTCTGTTAACTCTTCTCTGTTAACTCTTCTCTGTTAACTCTTCTCTTCTCTGTTAACTCTTCTCTTCTCTGTTAACTCTTCTCTGTTAACTCTTCTCTGTTAACTCTTCTCTTCTCTGTTAACTCTTCTCTGTAACTCTTCTCTTCTCTGTTAACTCTTCTCTGTTAACTCTTCTCTTCTGTTAACTCTTCTCTGTTAACTCTTCTCTCTCTCTTCTCTGTTAACTCTTCTCTTCTCTGTTAACTCTTCTCTTCTCTGTTAACTCTTCTCTTCTCTGTTAACTCTTCTCTTTAACTCTCTTCTGTTAACTCTTCTCTGTTAACTCTTCTCTGTTAACTCTTCTCTGTTAACTCTTCTCTTCTCTGTTAACTCTTCTCTTCTCTTTAACTCTTCTCTGTTAACTCTTCTCTTCTCTGTTAACTCTTCTCTGTTAACTCTTCTCTGTTAACTCTTCTCTTCTCTGTTAACTCTTCTCTGTTAACTCTTCTCTGTTAACTCTTCTCTGTTAAACTCTTCTTTCTCTGTTAACTCTTCTCTTCTCTGTTAACTCTTCTCTGTTAACTCTTCTCTTCTCTGTTAACTCTTCTCTGTTAACTCTTCTTAACTGTTAACTCTTCTCTGTTAACTCTTCTCTGTTAACTCTTCTCTTCTCTGTTAACTCTTCTCTGTTAACTCTTCTCTTCTCTGTTAACTCTTCTCTGTTAACTCTTCTCTGTTAACTCTTCTCTTCTCTGTTAACTCTTCTCTTCTCTGTTAACTCTTCTCTGTTAACTCTTCTCTGTTAACTCTTCTCTGTTAACTCTTCTCTTCTCTGTTAACTCTTCTCTTCTCTGTTAACTCTTCTCTTCTCTGTTAACTCTTCTCTTCTCTGTTAACTCTTCTCTGTTAACTCTTCTCTGTTAACTCTTCTCTGTTAACACTTCTCTTCTCTGTTAACTCTTCTCTTCTCTGTTAACTCTTCTCTGTTAACTCTTCTCTTCTCTGTTAACTCTTCTCTGTTAACTCTTCTCTTTAACTCTTCTCTGTTAACTCTTCTCTTCTCTGTTAACTCTTCTCTTTAACTCTTCTCTGTTAACTCTTCTCTTCTCTGTTAACTCTTCTCTGTTAACTCTTCTCTTCTCTGTTAACTCTTCTCTTCTCTGTTAACTCTTCTCTGTTAACTCTTCTCTTCTCTGTTAACTCTTCTGTTAACTCTGTTAACTCTTCTCTCTGTTAACTCTTCTCTTCTCTGTTAACTCTTCTCTGTTAACTCTTCTCTTCTCTGTTAACTCTTCTCTTCTCTGTCTTCTCTGTTAACTCTTCTCTGTTAACTCTTCTCTCTGTTAACTCTTCTCTTCTCTGTTAACTCTTCTCTGTTAACTCTTCTCTCTGTTAACTCTTCTCTTCTCTGTTAACTCTTCTCTGTTAACTCTTCTCTGTTAACTCTTCTCTTCTTCTGTTAACTCTTCTCTTCTCTGTTAACTCTTCTCTGTTAACTCTTCTCTGTTAACTCTTCTCTTCTCTGTTAACTATTCTCTGTTACCTCTTCTCTTCTCTGTTAACTCTTCTCTGTTAACTCTTCTCTGTTAACTCTTCTCTGTTAACTCTTCTCTGTTAACTCTTCTCTTCTCTGTTAACTCTTCTCTGTTAACTCTTCTCTTCTCTGTTAACTCTTCTCTGTTAACTCTTCTCTGTTAACTCTTCTCTGTTAACTCTTCTCTTCTCTGTTAACTCTTCTCTTCTCTGTTAACTCTTCTCTTCTCTGTTAACTCTTCTCTGTTAACTCTTCTCTTCTCTGTTAACTCTTCTCTTCTCTGTTAACTCTTCTCTGTTAACTCTTCTCTGTTAACTCTTCTATTCTCTGTTAACTCTTCTCTGTAACTCTTCTCTTCTCTGTTAACCCTTCTCTGTTAACTCTTCTCTTCTCTGTTAACTATTCTCTGTTACCTCTTCTCTTCTCTGTTAACTCTTCTCTGTTAACTCTTCTCTGTTAACTCTTCTCTGTTAACTCTTCTCTTCTCTGTTAACGCTTCTCTGTTAACTCTTCACTTCTCTGTTAACTCTTCTCTTCTCTGTTAACTCTTCTCTGTTAACTCTTCTCTTCTCTGTTAACTCTTCTCTTCTCTGTTAACTCTTCTCTGTTAACTCTCTGTTAACTCTTCTCTTCTCTGTTAACTCTTCTCTTCTCTGTTAACTCTTCTCTGTTAACTCTTCTCTGTTAACTCTTCTCTGTTAACTCTTCTCTTCTCTGTTAACTCTTCTCTTCTCTGTTAACTCTTCTCTTTCTCTGTTAACTCTTCTCTGTTAACTCTTCTCTTTAACTCTTCTGTTAACTCTTCTCTGTTAACTCTTCTCTTCTTCTCTGTTAACTCTTCTCTTCTCTGTTAACTCTTCTCTGTTAACTCTTCTTCTGTTAACTCTTCTCTGTTAACTCTTCTCTGTTAACTCTTCTCTTCTCTGTTAACTCTTCTCTGTTAAATCTTCTCTTCTCTGTTAACTCTTCTCTGTTAACTCTTCTCTGTTAACTCTTCTCTTCTCTGTTAACTCTTCTCTGTTAACTCTTCTCTTCTCTGTTAACTCTTCTCTTCTCTGTTAACTCTTCTCTGTTAACTCTTCTCTGTTAACTCTTCTCTGTTAACTCTTCTCTTCTCTGTTAACTCTTCTCTTCTCTGTTAACTCTTCTCTGTTAACTCTTCTCTTCTCTGTTAACTCTTCTCTGTTAACTATTCTCTGTTAACTCTTCTCTTCTCTGTTAACTCTTCTCTGTTAACTCTTCTCTGTTAACTCTTCTCTTCTCTGTTAACTCTTCTCTTCTCTGTTAACTCTTCTCTGTTAACTCTTCTCTGTTAACTCTTCTCTTCTCTGTTAACTCTTCTCTTCTCTGTTAACTCTTCTCTGTTAACTCTTCTCTTCTCTGTTAACTCTTCTCTGTTAACTCTTCTCTTCTCTGTTAACTCTTCTCTGTTAACTCTTCTCTTCTCTGTTAACTCTTCTCTCTTCTCTGTTAACTCTTCTCTTCTCTGTTAACTCTTCTTCTCTGTTAACTCTTCTCTGTTAACTCTTCTCTGTTAACTCTTCTCTTCTCTGTTAACTTCTTCTCTGTTAACTCTTCTCTGTTAACTCTTCTCTTCTCTGTTAACTCTTCTCTTCTTAAACTCTTCTCTTCTCTGTTAACTCTTCTCTTCTCTGTTAACTCTTCTCTTCTCTGTTAACTCTTCTCTTCTCTGTTAACTCTTCTCTGTTAACTCTTCTCTTCTCTGTTAACTCTTCTCTTCTCTGTTAACTCTTCTCTTCTCTGTTAACTCTTCTCTGTTAACTCTTCTCTTCTCTGTTAACTCTTCTCTGTTCTGTTAACTCTTCTCTGTTAACTCTTCTCTGTTAACTCTTCTCTGTTAACTCTTCTCTTCTCTGTTAACTCTTCTCTGTTAACTCTTCTCTTCTCTGTTAACTCTTCTCTTCTCTGTTAACTCTTCTCTGTTAACTCTTCTCTGTTAACTCTTCTCTGTTATCTCTTCTCTTCTCTTCTCTGTTAACTCTTCTCTGTTAACTCTTCTCTTCTCTGTTAACTCTTCTCTGTTAACTCTTCTCTGTTAACTCTTCTCTTCTCTGTTAACTCTTCTCTTTAACTCTTCTCTGTTAACTCTTCTCTTCTCTGTTAACTCTTCTCTTCTCTGTTAACTCTTCTCTGTTAACTCTTCTCTTCTCTGTTAACTCTTCTCTGTTAACTCTTCTCTGTTAACTCTTCTCTTCTCTGTTAACTCTTCTCTTCTCTGTTAACTCTTCTCTTCTCTGTTAACTCTTCTCTGTTAACTCTTCTCTGTTAACTCTTCTCTGTTAACTCTTCTCTTTAACTCTTCTCTTTAACTCTTCTCTCTCTTCTCTGTTAACTCTTCTCTTCTCTGTTAACTCTTCTCTGTTAACTCTTCTCTTCTCTGTTAACTCTTCTCTTCTCTGTTAACTCTTCTCTTCTCTGTTAACTCTTCTCTTCTCTGTTAACTCTTCTCTTCTCTGTTAACTCTTCTCTTCTCTGTTAACTCTTCTCTTCTCTCTTCTCTTCTCTGTTAACTCTTCTCTGTTAACTCTTCTCTCTGTTAACTCTTCTCTTCTCTGTTAACTCTTCTCTGTTAACTCTTCTCTTCTCTGTTAACTCTTCTCTTCTCTGTTAACTCTTCTCTGTTAACTCTTCTCTGTTAACTTTCTCTGTTAACTCTTCTCTGTTAACTCTTCTCTTCTTCTCTGTTAACTCTTCTCTGTTAACTCTTCTCTTCTCTGTTAACTCTTTAACTCTTCTCTGTTGTTAACTCTTCTCTGTTAACTCTTCTCTTCTGTTAACTCTTCTCTGTTAACTCTTCTCTGTTAACTCTTAACTCTTCTCTGTTAACTCTTTCTCTTCTCTGTTAACTCTTCTCTGTTAACTCTTCTCTTTAACTCTGTTAACTCTTCTCTTCTCTGTTAACTCTTCTCTTTAACTCTTCTCTTCTCTGTTAACTCTTCTCTTCTCTGTTAACTCTTCTCTGTTAACTCTTCTCTTCTCTGTTAACTCTTCTCTTCTCTGTTAACTCTTCTCTGTTAACTCTTCTCTTCTCTGTTAACTCTTCTCTGTTAACTCTTCTCTTCTCTGTTAACTCTTCTCTGTTAACTCTTCTCTTCTCTGTTAACTCTTCTCTGTTAACTCTTCTCTGTTAACTTCTTCTCTCTGTTAACTCTTCTCTTCTCTGTTAACTCTTCTCTGTTAACTCTTCTCTGTTAACTCTTCTCTGTTAACTCTTGTTAACTCTTCTCTGTTAACTCTTCTCTCTGTTAACTCTTCTCTGTTAACTCTTCTCTTCTCTGTTAACTCTTCTCTTCTCTGTTAACTCTTCTCTTCTCTTCTTAACTCTTCTCTTTAACTCTTCTCTGTTAACTCTTCTCTTCTCTGTTAACTCTTCTCTGTTAACTCTTCTCTTCTCTGTTAACTCTTCTCTTCTCTGTTAACTCTTCTCTGTTAACTCTTCTCTTCTCTGTTAACTCTTCTCTGTTAACTCTTCTCTGTTAACTCTTCTCTGTTAACTCTTCTCTGTTAACTCTTCTCTGTTAACTCTTCTCTTCTCTGTTAACTCTTCTCTTCTCTGTTAACTCTTCTCTTCTCTGTTAACTCTTCTCTGTTAACTCTTCTCTGTTAACTCTTCTCTGTTAACTCTTCTCTTCTCTGTTAACTCTTCTCTTCTCTGTTAACTCTTCTCTGTTAACTCTTCTCTTCTCTGTTAACTCTTCTCTGTTAACTATTCTCTGTTAACTCTTCTCTTCTCTGTTAACTCTTCTCTGTTAACTCTTCTCTGTTAACTCTTCTCTTCTCTGTTAACTCTTCTCTGTTAACTCTTCTGTTAACTCTTCTCTTCTCTGTTAACTCTTCTCTTCTCTGTTAACTCTTCTCTTTAACTCTTCTCTTCTCTGTTAACTCTTCTCTTTAACTCTTCTCTTAACTCTTCTCTTCTCTGTTAACTCTTCTCTTCTCTGTTAACTCTTCTCTGTTAACTCTTCTCTTCTCTGTTAACTCTTCTCTGTTAACTCTCTGTTAACTCTTCTCTGTTAACTCTTCTCTGTTAACTCTTCTCTTCTCTGTTAACTCTTCTCTTCTCTGTTAACTCTTCTCTTCTCTGTTAACTCTTCTCTTCTCTGTTAACTCTTCTCTGTTAACTCTTCTCTTCTCTGTTAACTCTTCTCTGTTAACTCTTCTCTTCTCTGTTAACTCTTCTCTTCTGTTAACTCTTCTCTTCTCTGTTAACTCTTCTCTTCTCTCTTTAACTCTTCTCTGTTAACTCTTCTCTGTTAACTCTTCTCTGTTAACTCTTCTCTTCTCTGTTAACTCTTCTCTGTTAACTCTTCTCTGTTAACTCTTCTCTTCTCTGTTAACTCTTCTCTTCTCTGTTAACTCTTCTCTGTTAACTCTTCTCTGTTAACTCTTTCTCTGTTAACTCTTCTCTTCTCTGTTAACTTAACTCTTCTCTGTTAACTCTTCTCTTCTCTGTTAACTATTCTCTGTTAACTCTTCTCTTCTCTGTTAACTCTTCTCTGTTAACTCTTCTCTTCTTAACTCTTCTCTGTTAACTCTTCTCTTCTCTGTTAACTCTTCTCTTCTCTGTTAACTCTTCTCTTCTCTGTTAACTCTTCTCTGTTAACTCTTCTCTTCTCTGTTAACTCTTCTCTGTTAACTCTTCTCTGTTAACTCTTCTCTTCTCTGTTAACTCTTCTCTTCTCTGTTAACTCTTCTCTTCTCTGTTAACTCTTCTCTTCTCTGTTAACTCTTCTCTTCTCTGTTAACTCTTCTCTGTTAACTCTTCTCTTCTCTGTTAACTCTTCTCTTCTCTGTTAACTCTTCTCTTCTCTGTTAACTCTTCTCTGTTAACTCTTCTCTGTTAACTCTTCTCTTCTCTGTTAACTCTTCTCTGTTAACTCTTCTCTTCTCTGTTAACTCTTCTCTGTTAACTCTTCTCTTCTCTGTTAACTCTTCTCTGTTAACTCTTCTCTTCTCTGTTAACTCTTCTCTGTTAACTCTTCTCTTCTCTGTTAACTCTTCTCTGTTAACTCTTCTCTTCTCTGTTAACTCTTCTCTGTTCTGTTAACTCTTCTCTTCTCTGTTAACTCTTCTCTTCTCTGTTAACTCTTCTCTTTAACTCTGTTAACTCTTCTCTGTTAACTCTTCTCTGTTAACTCTTCTCTGTTAACTCTTCTCTTCTCTGTTAACTCTTCTCTTCTCTGTTAACTCTTCTCTTCTCTGTTAACTCTTCTCTTCTCTGTTAACTCTTCTCTGTTAACTCTTCTCTGTTAACTCTTCTCTGTTAACTCTTCTCTTCTCTGTTAACTCTTCTCTGTTAACTCTTCTCTTCTCTGTTAACTCTTCTCTGTTAACTCTTCTCTTCTCTGTTAACTCTTCTCTGTTAACTCTTCTCTGTTAACTCTTCTCTGTTAACTCTTCTCTTCTCTGTTAACTCTTCTCTTCTCTGTTAACTCTTCTCTTCTCTGTTAACTCTTCTCTTCTCTGTTAACTCTTCTCTGTTAACTCTTCTCTTCTCTGTTAACTCTTCTCTGTTAACTCTTTAACTCTTCTCTGTTAACTCTTCTCTGTTAACTCTTCTCTTCTCTGTTAACTCTTCTCTGTTAACTCTTCTCTTCTCTGTTAACTCTTCTTTAACTCTTCTCTTCTCTGTTAACTCTTCTCTGTTAACTCTTCTCTGTTAACTCTTCTCTTCTCTGTTAACTCTTCTCTTCTCTGTTAACTCTTCTCTTCTCTGTTAACTCTTCTCTTCTCTGTTAACTCTTCTCTTCTCTGTTAACTCTTCTCTGTTAACTCTTCTCTGTTAACTCTTCTCTGTTAACTTCTCTTCTCTGTTAACTCTTCTCTTCTCTGTTAACTCTTCTCTGTTAACTCTTCTCTTCTCTGTTAACTATTCTCTGTTACCTCTTCTCTTCTCTGTTAACTCTTCTCTGTTAACTCTTCTCTTCTGTTAACTCTTCTCTGTTAACTCTTCTCTGTTAACTCTTCTCTTAACTTCTCTTCTCTTCTCTGTTAACTCTTCTCTTCTCTGTTAACTCTTCTCTGTTAACTCTTCTCTTCTCTGTTAACTCTTCTCTTCTCTGTTAACTCTTCTCTTCTCTGTTAACTCTTCTCTTCTCTGTTAACTCTTCTCTGTTAACTCTCTTCTCTTCTCTGTTAACTCTTCTCTGTTAACTCTTCTCTTCTCTGTTAACTCTTCTCTGTTAACTCTTCTTCTCTTCTCTTCTCTGTTAACTTCTCTTCTCTGTTAACTCTTCTCTTCTCTGTTAACTCTTCTCTGTTAACTCTTCTCTGTTAACTCTTCTCTTCTCTGTTAACTGTTAACTCTTCTCTTCTCTGTTAACTCTTCTCTGTTAACTCTTCTCTTCTCTGTTAACTCTTCTCTGTTAACTCTTCTCTTCTCTGTTAACTCTTCTCTGTTATTCTCTTCTCTGTTAACTCTTCTCTTCTCTTTAACTCTTCTCTGTTAACTCTTCTCTGTTAACTCTTCTCTTCTCTGTTAACTCTTCTCTTCTCTGTTAACTCTTCTCTTCTCTGTTAACTCTTCTCTTCTCTGTTAACTCTTCTCTTCTTAACTCTTCTCTTCTCTGTTAACTCTTCTCTGTTAACTCTTCTCTTCTCTGTTAACTCTTCTCTGTTAACTCTTCTCTTCTCTGTTAACTCTTCTCTTCTCTTCTCTTCTCTGTTAACTCTTCTCTGTTAACTCTTCTCTTTAACTCTTCTCTTCTTCTCTGTTAACTCTTCTCTTCTCTGTTAACTCTTCTCTTTAACTCTTCTCTTCTCTGTCTCTTCTCTGTTAACTCTTCTCTTCTCTGTTAACTCTTCTCTGTTAACTCTTCTCTTCTCTGTTAACTCTTCTCTGTTAACTCTTCTCTTCTCTGTTAACTCTTCTCTGTTAACTCTTCTCTGTTAACTCTTCTCTTCTCTGTTAACTCTTCTCTGTTAACTCTTCTCTTCTCTGTTAACTCTTCTCTTCTCTGTTAACTCTTCTCTTCTCTGTTAACTCTTCTCTTCTCTGTTAACTCTTCTCTGTTAACTCTTCTCTTCTCTGTTAACTCTTCTCTGTTAACTCTTCTCTTCTCTGTTAACTCTTCTCTGTTAACTCTTCTCTTCTCTGTTAACTCTTCTCTTCTCTGTTAACTCTTCTCTTCTCTGTTAACTCTTCTCTGTTAACTCTTCTCTTCTCTGTTAACTCTTCTCTTCTCTGTTAACTCTTCTCTTCTCTGTTAACTCTTCTCTTCTCTGTTAACTCTTCTCTTCTCTGTTAACTCTTCTCTGTTAACTCTTCTCTTCTCTGTTAACTCTTCTCTGTTAACTCTTCTCTTCTCTGTTAACTCTTCTCTTCTCTGTTAACTCTTCTCTTCTCTGTTAACTTCTTCTCTGTTAACTCTTCTCTTCTCTGTTAACTGTTCTCTTCTCTTCTCTGTTAACTCTTCTCTTCTCTGTTAACTCTTCTCTGTTAACTCTTCTCTAACTCTTCTCTTCTCTGTTAACTCTTCTCTTCTCTGTTAACTCTTCTCTTCTCTGTTAACTCTTCTCTTCTCTGTTAACTCTTCTCTTTCTCTGTTAACTCTTCTCTTCTCTGTTAACTTCTTCTCTTCTCTGTTAACTCTTCTCTTCTCTGTTAACTCTTCTCTTCTCTGTTAACTCTTCTCTGTTAACTCTTCTCTTCTCTGTTAACTCTTCTCTGTTAACTCTTCTCTTCTCTGTTAACTCTTCTCTTCTCTGTTAACTCTTCTCTTCTCTGTTAACTCTTCTCTGTTAACTCTTCTCTTCCTGTTAACTCTTCTCTTCTCTGTTAACTCTTCTCTGTTAACTCTTCTCTTCTCTAACTCTTCTCTGTTAACTCTTCTCTTCTCTGTTAACTCTGTTAACTCTTCTCTTCTCTGTTAACTCTTCTCTTCTCTTCTCTTCTCTGTTAACTCTTCTCTTCTCTTCTTCTGTTAACTCTTCTCTTCTCTGTTAAATCTTCTCTTCTCTGTTAACTCTTCTCTTCTCTGTTAAATCTTCTTTCTCTGTTAATAATATAATAAATAATATCTTCTCTGTTAACTCTTCTCAAAGCTGTTAACTCTTCTCTGTTAACTCTTCTCTTCTCTGTTAACTCTTCACTGTTAACTCTTCTCTTCTCTGTTAACTCTTCTCTTCTCTGTTAACACTTCTCTTCTCTGTTAACTCTTCTCTGTTAACTCTTCACTTCCCTGTTAACTCTTCTCTTCTCTGTTAACTCTTCTCTTCTCTGTTAACTCTTCTCTGTTAACACTTCTCTTCTCTGTTAACTCTTCTCTGTTAACTCTTCTCTTCTCTGTTAACTCTTCTCTTCTCTGTTAACTCTTCTCTTCTCTGTTAACTCTTCTCTGTTAAATCTTCTCTTCTCTGTTAACTCTTCTCTGTTAACACTTCTCTGTTAACTCTTCTCTGTTAACTCTTCTCTTCTCTGTTAACTCTTCTCTGTTAAATCTTCTCTTCTCTGTTAACTCTTCTCTGTTAACTCTTCTCTGTTAACACTTCTCTTCTCTGTTAACTCTTCTCTGTTAAATCTTCTCTTCTCTGTTAACTCTTCTCTGTTAACTCTTCTCTTCTCTGTTAACTCTTCTCTGTTAACTCTTCTCTGTTAACTCTTCACTTCCCTGTTAACACTTCTCTTCTCTGTTAACTCTTCTCTTCTCTGTTAACTCTTCTCTTCTCTGTTAAATCTTCTCTTCTCTGTTAACTCTTCTCTGTTAACTCTTCTCTTCTCTGTTAACTCTTCTCTGTTAACTCTTCTCTTCTCAGTTAACTCTTCTCTTCTCTGTTAACTCTTCTCTTCTCTGTTAACTCTTCTCTGTTAACTCTTCACTTCCCTGTTAACTCTTCTCTTCTCTGTTAACTCTTCTCTTCTCTGTTAACACTTCTCTGTTAAATCTTCTCTTCTCTGTTAACTCTTCTCTGTTAACTCTTCTCTTCTCTGTTAACTCTTCTCTTCTCTGTTAACTCTTCTCTTCTCTGTTAACTCTTCTCTGTTAAATCTTCTCTTCTCTGTTAACTCTTCTCTGTTAACTCTTCTCTTCTCTGTTAACTCTTCTCTGTTAACACTTCTCTGTTAACTCTTCTCTGTTAACTCTTCTCTTCTCTGTTAACTCTTCTCTGTTAAATCTTCTCTTCTCTGTTAACTCTTCTCTGTTAACTCTTCTCTGTTAACACTTCTCTTCTCTGTTAACTCTTCTCTTCTCTTCTCTGTTAACTCTTCTCTGTTAAATCTTCTCTTCTCTGTTAACTCTTCTCTGTTAACTCTTCTCTTCTCTGTTAACTCTTCTCTGTTAACTCTTCTCTGTTAACTCTTCTCTGTTAACTCTTCTCTTCTCTGATAACTCTTCTCTTCTCTGTTAACTCTTCTCTTCTCTGTTAACGCTTCTCTTCTCTGTTAACTCTTCTCTTCTCTGTTAACTCTTCTCTTCTCTGTTAACTCTTCTCTTCTCTGTTAACTCTTCTCTTCTCTGTTAACTCTTCACTTCTCTGTTAACTCTTCTCTTCTCTGTTAACTCTTCTCTTCTCTGTTAACTCTTCTCTTCTCTGTTAACTTCTCTTCTCTGTTAACTCTTCTCTTCTCTGTTAACTCTTCTCTTCTCTGTTAACTCTTCTCTGTTAACTCTTCTCTTCTCTGTTAACTCTTCTCTTCTCTGTTAACTCTTCTCTTCTCTGTTAACTCTTCTCTGTTAACTCTTCTCTGTTAACTCTTCTCTTCTCTGTTAACTCTTCTCTTCTCTGTTAACTCTTCTCTTCTCTGTTAACTCTTCTCTGTTAACTCTTCTCTTCTCTGTTAACTCTTCTCTTCTCTGTTAACTCTTCTCTTCTCTATTAACTCTTCTCTGTTACCTCTTCTCTGTTAACTCTTCTCTGTTAACTCTTCTCTGATAACTCTTCTCTTCTCTGTTAACTCTTCTCTGTTAACTCTTCTCTGTTAACTCTTCTCTTCTCTGTTAACACTTCTCTTCTCTGTTAACTCTTCTCTTCTCTGTTAACTCTTCTCTTCTCTGTTAACTCTTCTCTGTTAACTCTTCTCTTCTCTGTTAACTCTTCTCTTCTCTGTTAACTCTTCTCTGTTAACTCTTCTCTGTTAACTCTTCTCTGTTAACTCTTCTCTTCTCTGTTAACTCTTCTCTGTAAACTCTTATCTTCTCTGATAACGCTTCTCTTCTCTGTTAACTCTTCTCTTCTCTGTTAACTCTTCTCTTCTCTGTTAACTCTTCTCTGTAACTCTTCTCTTCTCTGTTAACTCTTCTCTGTTAACTCTTCTCTTCTCTGTTAACTCTTCTCTTCTCTGTTAACTCTTCTCTTCTCTGATAAATCTTCTCTTCTCTGTTAACTCTTCTCTGTTAAGTCTTCACTTCTATGTTAACTCTTCTGTGTTAACTCTTCTCTGTTAACTCTTCTCTTCTCTGTTAACTCTTCTCTTCTCTGTTAACTCTTCTCTGTAACTCTTCTCTTCTCTGTTAACTCTTCTCTGTTAACTCTTCTCTGTTAACTCTTCTCTTCTCTGTTAACTCTTCTCTTCTCTGTTAACTCTTCTCTGTAACTCTTCTCTTCTGTGTTAACTCTTCTCTGTTAACTCTTCTCTTCTGTGTTAACTCTTCTCTGTTAACTCTTCTCTGTTAACTCTTCTATTCTCTGTTAACTCTTCTCTTCTCTGTTAACTCTTCTCTGTTAACTCTTCTCTGTTAACTCTTCTATTCTCTGTAACTCTTCACTTCTCTGTTAACTCTTCTATTCTCTGTTAACTCTTCTCTTCTCTGTTAACTCTTCTCTGTTAACTCTTCTCTGTTAACTCTTCTCTGTTAACTCTTCTATTCTCTGATAACTCTTCTCTTCTCTGATAACTCTTCTCTTCTCTGTTAACTCTTCTCTTCTCTGTTAACTCTTCTATTCTCTGTTAACTCTTCTCTTCTCTGTTAACTCTTCTCTGTTAACTCTTCTCTGTTAACTCTTCTCTGTTAACTCTTCTCTTCTCTGTTAACTCTTCACTTCTCTGTTAACTCTTCTCTTCTCTGTTATCTCTTCTCTTCTCTGTTTACTCTTCTGTTTACTCTTCTGTTAACCCTTCTATTCTCTATTACCTCTGAATTCACATGGAGGGATGAGACAGCAAGGCTTAAAAACACAATGAGGAGGAGAGAGTGCCCCTCCCCTCCCCTCACCCTCCCCTCCCATCCCCTCCCCTCCCCTCCCCTCCCTCCCCTCCCCTCCCCTCCCCCCTCCCTCCCCCTCCCTTCCCTTCCCTTCCCTTCCCTTCCCTTCCTTCCCCTCCCCTCCCCTCCCTCCCCCCTCCCCCTCCCTCCCCTCCTTCCCCCCTCCCCTCCCCCTCCCTCCCCTCCTTCCCCTCCTTCCCCTCCCCTCCCCTCCTTCCCCTCCTTCCCCTCCCCTCCCCTCCCCTCCCCTCCATATCTCTCCAGTGTACCTATCTACCTGTGTAAACACCAGGACATGTTATCAGGCCTAAAGCGCTGTATGAGGCTGTGTACATGCTTCATGTTATGGGGTCTGGGATCTTTCAGCCTTCAAGTGATCTTGGGACTTTAACCATTGACATGAGGGGGGAGAGAGGTGGGAGGAAGGGTGAGGAAAGGTGAGGGAAAGGTGTGTTTGCACAGGGAGGGGTTTGGAGTAAAACACACTGCTGTGTTATATCGCCACACACACATACACACACACACACACACACACACAAACACACATTGTATATAATGTCTGTCAATATCACCTACCAACACCTACCTGTACTTGTCATTAACCTGATGTTACCACCTACCTGTCTGTACCTGTCATTAACCTGATGTTACCACCTACCTGTCTGTACCTGTCATTAACCTGATGTTAGCACCTACCTGTCTGTACCTGTCATTAACCTGATGTTATCACCTACCTGTCTGTACCTGTCATTAACCTGATGTTACCACCTACCTGTCTGTACCTGTCATTAACCTGATGTTACCACCTACCTGTCTGTACCTGTCATTAACCTGATGTTATCACCTACCTGTCTGTACCTGTCATTAACCTGATGTTATCACCTACCTGTCTGTACCTGTCATTAACCTGATGTTATCACCTACCTGTCTGTACCTGTCATTAACCTGATGTTACCACCTACCTGTCTGTACCTCTCATTAACCTGATGTTACCACCTACCTGTCTGTACCTGTCATTAACCTGATGTTACCACCTACCTGTCTGTACCTGTCATTAACCTGATGTTACCACCTACCTGTCTGTACCTGTCATTAACCTGGTGTTATCACCTACCTGTCTGTACCTGTCATTAACCTGATGTTACCACCTACCTGTCTGTACCTCTCATTAACCTGATGTTACCACCTACCTGTCTGTACCTCTCATTAACCTGATGTTATCACCTACCTGTCTGTACCTGTCATTAACCTGATGTTACCACCTACCTGTACCTGTCATTAACCTGATGTTACCACCTACCTGTCTGTACCTGTCATTAACCTGATGTTACCACCTACCTGTACCTCTCATTAACCTGATGTTAGCACCTACCTGTCTGTACCTGTCATTAACCTGATGTTATCACCTACCTGTCTGTACCTCTCATTAACCTGATGTTACCACCTACCTGTCTGTACCTCTCATTAACCTGATGTTACCACCTACCTGTCTGTACCTGTCATTAACCTGATGTTATCACCTACCTGTCTGTACCTCTCATTAACCTGATGTTATCACCTACCTGTACCTCTCATTAACCTGATGTTATCACCTACCTGTACCTGTCATTAACCTGATGTTACCACCTACCTGTCTGTACCTGTCATTAACCTGATGTTACCACCTACCTGTCTGTACCTGTCATTAACCTGATGTTACCACCTACCTGTCTGTACCTGTCATTAACCTGATGTTATCACCTACCTGTCTGTACCTGTCATTAACCTGATGTTACCACCTACCTGTCTGTACCTGTCATTAACCTGATGTTACCACCTACCTATCTGTACCTCTCATTAACCTGATGTTACCACCTCTCACCTGATGTTACCTGTCTGTACCTGTCATTAACCTGATGTTACACCTACCTGTCTGTACCTGTCATTAACCTGATGTCATTAACCTGATGTTATTAACCACCTATCACCTACCTGTCTGTACCTGTCATTAACCTGGTGTTACCACCTACCTGTCTGTACCTGTCATTAACCTGATGTTACCACCTACCTGTCTGTACCTGTCATTAACCTGATGTTATCACCTACCTGTCTGTACCTCTCATTAACCTGATGTTATCACCTACCTGTACCTCTCATTAACCTGATGTTATCACCTACCTGTCTGTACCTGTCATTAACCTGATGTTACCACCTACCTGTCTGTACCTGTCATTAACCTGATGTTACCACCTACCTGTCTGTACCTCTCATTAACCTGATGTTATCACCTACCTGTCTGTACCTCTCATTAACCTGATGTTATCACCTACCTGTCTGTACCTCTCCTCTCATTAACCTGATGTTATCACCTACCTGTCTGTACCTCTCATTAACCTGATGTTATCACCTACCTGTCTGTACCTGATGTTATCACCTACCTGTCTGTACCTCTCATTAACCTGATGTTATCACCTACCTGTCTGTACCTGTCATTAACCTGATGTTATCACCTACCTGTCTGTACCTCTCATTAACCTGATGTTATCACCTACCTGTACCTCTCATTAACCTGATGTTATCACCTACCTGTCTGTACCTCTCATTAACCTGATGTTATCACCTACCTGTACCTCTCATTAACCTGATGTTATCACCTACCTGTCTGTACCTCTCATTAACCTGATGTTATCACCTACCTGTCTGTACCTCTCATTAACCTGATGTTATCACCTACCTGTCTGTACCTCTCATTAACCTGATGTTACCACCTACCTGTACCTCTCATTAACCTGATGTTACCACCTACCTGTCTGTACCTCTCATTAACCTGATGTTACCACCTACCTGTCTGTACCTGTCATTAACCTGATGTTACCACCTACCTGTCTGTACCTCTCATTAACCTGATGTTACCACCTACCTGTCTGTACCTCTCATTAACCTGATGTTACCACCTACCTGTCTGTACCTCTCATTAACCTGATGTTACCACCTACCTGTCTGTACCTGTCATTAACCTGATGTTACCACCTACCTGTCTGTACCTGTCATTAACCTGATGTTACCACCTACCTGTACCTCTCATTAACCTGATGTTACCACCTACCTGTACCTGTCATTAACCTGATGTTACCACCTACCTGTCTGTACCTGTCATTAACCTGATGTTATCACCTACCTGTACCTCTCATTAACCTGATGTTATCACCTACCTGTCTGTACCTCTCATTAACCTGATGTTACCACCTACCTGTCTGTACCTGTCATTAACCTGGTGTTACCACCTACCTGTCTGTACCTGTCATTAACCTGATGTTACCACCTACCTGTCTGTACCTGTCATTAACCTGATGTTATCACCTACCTGTCTGTACCTCTCATTAACCTGATGTTACCACCTACCTGTCTGTACCTCTCATTAACCTGATGTTACCACCTACCTGTCTGTACCTGTCATTAACCTGATGTTACCACCTACCTGTCTGTACCTGTCATTAACCTGATGTTATCACCTACCTGTCTGTACCTCTCATTAACCTGATGTTACCACCTACCTGTCTGTACCTCTCATTAACCTGATGTTACCACCTACCTGTCTGTACCTCTCATTAACCTGATGTTACCACCTACCTGTCTGTACCTCTCATTAACCTGATGTTATCACCTACCTGTACCTCTCATTAACCTGATGTTATCACCTACCTGTCTGTACCTGTCATTAACCTGATGTTACCACCTACCTGTCTGTACCTGTCATTAACCTGATGTTATCACCTACCTGTCTGTACCTGTCATTAACCTGATGTTATCACCTACCTGTCTGTACCTGTCATTAACCTGATGTTACCACCTACCTGTCTGTACCTGTCATTAACCTGATGTTATCACCTACCTGTCTGTACCTGTCATTAACCTGATGTTATCACCTACCTGTCTGTACCTGTCATTAACCTGGTGTTACCACCTACCTGTCTGTACCTCTCATTAACCTGATGTTACCACCTACCTGTCTGTACCTGTCATTAACCTGATGTTACCACCTACCTGTCTGTACCTGTCATTAACCTGATGTTACCACCTACCTGTACCTCTCATTAACCTGATGTTACCACCTACCTGTCTGTACCTGTCATTAACCTGATGTTATCACCTACCTGTCTGTACCTCTCATTAACCTGATGTTACCACCTACCTGTCTGTACCTGTCATTAACCTGATGTTACCACCTACCTGTCTGTACCTGTCATTAACCTGATGTTACCACCTACCTGTCTGTACCTGTCATTAACCTATGTTACCACCTACCTGTCTGTACCTGTCATTAACCTGATGTTATCACCTACCTGTCTGTACCTGTCATTAACCTGATGTTACCACCTACCTGTCTGTACCTCTCATTAACCTGATGTTACCACCTACCTGTCTGTACCTGTCATTAACCTGATGTTATCACCTACCTGTACCTCTCATTAACCTGATGTTGCTCATTAACCTGATGTTACCACCTACCTGTCTGTACCTCTCATTAACCTGATGTTACCACCTACCTGTCTGTACCTGTCATTAACCTGATGTTACCACCTACCTGTCTGTACCTCTCATTAACCTGATGTTACCACCTACCTGTCTGTACCTGTCATTAACCTGATGTTACCACCTACCTGTCTGTACCTCTCATTAACCTGATGTTACCACCTACCTGTCTGTACCTCTCATTAACCTGATGTTACCACCTACCTGTCTGTACCTCTCATTAACCTGATGTTACCACCTACCTGTCTGTACCTGTCATTAACCTGATGTTACCACCTACCTGTCTGTACCTGTCATTAACCTGATGTTATCACCTACCTGTCTGTACCTGTCATTAACCTGATGTTACCACCTACCTGTCTGTACCTGTCATTAACCTGATGTTACCACCTACCTGTCTGTACCTGTCATTAACCTGATGTTACCACCTACCTGTCTGTACCTGTCATTAACCTGATGTTACCACCTACCTGTCTGTACCTGTCATTAACCTGATGTTACCACCTACCTGTCTGTACCTGTCATTAACCATGATGTTACCACCTACCTGTCTGTACCTGTCATTAACCTGATGTTATCACCTACCTGTCTGTACCTGTCATTAACCTGATGTTATCAGGCTATGATCCAACTGAACTGATAAGAGACCATTACCATGCATCGCTCTCTGCCCTGCAAGGACCACGTCAGATGGTAGCCTGTTCATCATACTGTGCTCTGAGCCAATCGGGTATAGAGTTCCATTTAGGAAGCAGCCAATCCAAGAGCCTGAGATTGGGATCAATGGTTCAAATCATTGCCCGTTAATTCCGTTTTTATCTCGTTATAATTGTTTCATTACTGTGTCGGTGGTGACTCAAAGCTCCAGACTTCCAGGAGCCTCCCCACGCTGCTGAGGGCTGTAACCCGGCCGTGTCACACCCTGGGCTGGGGAGAAAGCAGGCCGGAGCTGGCCCCTGTCCAACAACCAAGTCTCCCAAACTTTGATCTACCCTGTAACCAGGACTCAACACCTTCCCTCGCCCTGAGGCGAGATACCCTTGCCCTCTTTACAACACAGACACACACTCAAACACACACACACACACACAAACAAACACACACACACACACACACACACACACACACACACACACACACACACACACACACACACACACACACACACACACACACACACACAGATCATACACTGGCTATATGCACCAGCGCTATCCATACGCAGCCACACACACACACACACATGCACTCGCACACAAATAACACACTCAGGCATACTGACACACTCACAAAAATGAAATAAAATAAAATGTTATTTGTTGAATGAACCAAAACCATTAAACAATGGGTTCGTCAACATACACATGAAGGGAGCTATATACAGGAAGTACCAGATCGATGTGGAGCTATATACAGGAAGTACCAGATCAATGTGGAGCTATATACAGGAAGTACCAGATCGATGTGGAGCTATATACAGGAAGTACCAGATCAATGTGGAGCTATATACAGGAAGTACCAGATCAATGTGGAGCTATATACAGGAAGTACCAGATCGATGTGGAGCTATATACAGGAAGTACCAGATCAATGTGGAGCTATATACAGGAAGTACCAGATCAATGTGGAGCTATATACAGGAAGTACCAGATCGATGTGAAACTATATACAGGAAGTACCAGATCAATGTGGAGCTATATACAGGAAGTACCAGATCGATGTGGAGCTATATACAGGAAGTACCAGATGAATGTGGAGCTATATACAGGAAGTACCAGATCGATGTGGAGCTATATACAGGAAGTACCAGATCAATGTGGAGCTATATACAGGAAGTACCAGATCGATGTGGAGATATATACAGGAAGTACCAGATCAATGTGGAGATATATAGGATATACAGCCCATAGTTAAATGGATGGTACGACAGAGAGGATATACAGCCCATAGTTAAATGGATGGTTCGACAGAGAGGATATACAGCCCATAGTTAAATGGATGGTACGACAGAGAGGATATACAGCCCATAGTTAAATGGATGGTTCGACAGAGAGGATATACAGCCCATAGTTAAATGGATGGTACGACAGAGAGGATATACAGCCCATAGTTAAATGGATGGTACGACAGAGAGGATATACAGCCCACAGTTAAATGGATGGTTCGACAGACAGATAGTTAAATGGATGACAGGCTGCTGTCATCCAACATTTGGGATGGAACCTAGGTCTCTGGGGAAGTGTCCTACAGTCGTTTTTAAAATGTTTAATTTTATTTTACCCGTTATTTTTACCAGGTAAGTTGACTGAGAAGACGTTGTCACAGAGAGGATATATAGCCCATATCTATCTATCTATCTATCTATCTATCTATCTATCTATCTATCTATCTATCTATCTATCTATCTATCTATCTATCTATCTATCTATCTATCTATCTATCTATCTATCTATCTATCTATCTGGTATATAGACAGAGTGACAGACGGGCGGTTGGGTGGAAGGATACGGGACAAGCTGCCAGAGCCAGGACCCCCCCCCCCCCTAGTGGGCCTCTTATCAGAACCCACCCTCCATCCGCAAACCAACCCCCCACAGGACCCCAAACCTGGAAACACATGCTCGACCTAAAGAACAGCCCGATCAACAACTCGCCTCAAACCACCTGCCTTCGTTCCAGGTTATTATTTCTGATGAGTCTCTGACATCGCTACGCTGAAACTGGAGTCACTGGTAGGAGGTAGAGACAGTAGAGGGGAGAGCAGGAGAAGAGGGGAAGGACTGGCTCGGTTGGACTGTACAGAACGTCCACAGGAGAAGAGGGGAAGGACTGGACAAGGTAACCACAGGGGGGAAGACTGGACAAGGTAACCACAGGGGGGAAAGACTGGCTAGGTTGGACTGTACAGAGCGTCCACAGTAGAAGAGGGGAAGGACTGGCTCGGTTGGACTGTACAGAACGTCCACAGGAGAAGAGGGGAAGGACTGGACAAGGTAACCACAGGGGAAGGACTGGCTAGGTTGGACTGTACAGAGCGTCCACAGGAGAAGAGGGGAAGGACTGGCTAGGTTGGACACAACAAAAGCAGAAGTAATAAACTACTCTGGAAACACCTTGGAAATGCCAGAAGAAATAAAGATCATCCTTTTCAGACCTTGGCCAACCTTTCATCAGGCTCTGACCCTACAGAGTTAGAGACCTGAGCCTCTAACCAACCTTTCATCAGGCTCTGACCCTACAGAGTTAGAGACCTGAGCCTCTAACCAACCTTTCATCAGGCTCTGACCCTACAGAGTTAGAGACCTGAGCCTCTAACCAACCTTTCATCAGGCTCTGACTCTGACCCCTACAGAGTTAGAGACCTGAGCCTCTAACCAACCTTTCATCAGGCTCTGACCCTTAGAGAGAGTTAGAAACCTGACCCAGAGTTAGAGACCTGAGCCTCGAACCAACCTTTCATCGCCTAACCAACCTTTCATCAGGCTCTGACCCTACAGAGTTAGAGACCTGAGCCTCTAACCAACCTTTCATCGGGCTCTGACCCTACAGAGTTAGAGACCTGAGCCTCTAACCAACCTTTCATCGGGCTCTGACCCTACAGAGTTAGAGACCTGAGCCTCTAACCAACCTTTCATCAGGCTCTGACCCTACAGAGTTAGAGACCTGAGCCTCTAACCAACCTTTCATCGGGCTCTGACCGTACAGAGTTAGAGACCTGAGCCTCTAAGAGTTAGAGACCAACCTTTCATCAGGCTCTGACCCTACAGAGTTAGAGACCTGAGCCTCTAACCAACCTTTCATCAGGCTCTGACCCTACAGAGTTAGAGACCTGAGCCTCTAACCAACCTTTCATCAGGCTCTGACCCTACAGAGTTAGAGACCTGAGCCTCTAACCAACCTTTCATCGGGCTCTGACCCTACAGAGTTAGAAACCTGAGCCTCTAACCAACCTTTCATCAGGCTCTGACCCTACAGAGTTAGAGACCTGAGCCTCTAACCAACCTTTCATCAGGCTCTGACCCTACAGAGTTAGAAACCTGAGCCTCTAACCAACCTTTCATCGGGCTCTGACCCTACAGGAGACTCTGACCCTTTCATCAGAGTTAGAAACCTGAGCCTCTAACCAACCTTTCATCAGGTAACCAACGTTACCGGCCTCTAACCAACCTTTCCGGGCTCTGACCCTACCAGGACCCAGCCATCTACCAGGTAACCAACGTTACCCAGTAACATGTACTGTACTGAGGAATAAGAGCAAATATCCATAATTCAGGACCCACCATCTTTAAGGACCCACCATCTACCCAGGACCCACCATGGACCCACCATCTCCCAGGACCCACCATCTACCCAGGACCCACCATCTACCCAGGACCCACCATCTACCCAGGACCCACCATCTACCCAGGACCCACCATCTACCCAGGACCCACCATCTACCCAGGACCCACCATCTACCCAGGACCCACCATCTACCCAGGACCCACCATCTACCCAGGACCCACCATCTACCCAGGACCCACCATCTACCCAGGACCCACCATCTACCCAGGACCCACCATCTACCCAGGACCCACCATCTACCCAGGACCCACCATCTACCCAGGACCCACCATCTACCCAGGACCCCATCTACAGGACCCACCATCTACCCAGGACCCACCATCTACCCCAGGACCCACCATCTACCCAGGACCCACCATCCATCCACCATCTACCCAGAACCCACCATCTACCCAGGACCCACCATCTACCCAGGACCCACCATCTACCCAGGACCCACCATCTACCCAGGACCCACCATCTACCCAGGACCCACCATCTACCCAGAACCCACCATCTACCCAGGACCCACCATCTACCCAGGACCCACCATCTACCCAGGACCCACCATCTACCCAGGACCCACCATCTACCCAGGACCCACCATCTACCCAGGACCCACCATCTACCCCCACCATCTACCCAGGACCCACCATCTACCCAGGACCCACCATCTACCCAGGACCCACCATCTACCCAGGACCCACCATCTACCCAGGACCCACCATCTACCCAGGACCCACCATCTACCCAGGACCCACCATCTACCCAGGACCCACCATCTACCCAGGACCCACCATCTACCCAGGACCCACCATCTACCCAGGACCCACCATCTACCCAGGACCCACCATCTACCCAGGACCCACCATCTACCCAGGACCCACCATCTACCCAGGACCCACCATCTACCCAGGACCCAGCATCTACCCAGGACCCACCATCTACCCAGGACCCACCATCTACCCAGGACCCACCATCTACCCAGGACCCACCATCTACCCAGGACCCACCATCTACCCAGGACCCACCATCTACCCAGGACCCACCATCTACCCAGGACCCACCATCTACCCAGGACCCACCATCTACCCAGGACCCACCATCTACCCAGGACCCACCATCTACCCAGGACCCACCATCTACCCAGGACCCACCATCTACCCCCACCATCTACCCAGGACCCACCATCTACCCAGGACCCACCATCTACCCAGGACCCACCATCTACCCAGGACCCACCATCTACCCAGGACCCACCATCTACCCAGGACCCACCATCTACCCAGGACCCACCATCTACCCAGGACCCACCATCTACCCAGGACCCACCATCTACCCAGGACCCACCATCTACCCAGGACCCACCATCTACCCAGGACCCACCATCTACCCAGGACCCACCATCTAGGACCCAGGATCTACCAGGACCCACATCTACCCAGGACCCACCATCTACCCAGGACCCACCATCTACCCAGGACCCACCATCTACCCAGGACCCACCATCTACCCAGGACCCACCATCTACCCAGGACCCACCATCTACCCAGGACCCACCATCTACCCAGGACCCACCTACCCAGGACCCACCATCTACCCAGGACCCACCATCTACCCAGGACCCACCATCTACCCAGGACCCACCATCTACCCAGGACCCACCATCTACCCAGGACCCACCATCTACCCAGGACCCACCATCTACCCAGGACCCACCATCTACCCAGGACCCACCATCTACCCAGGACCCACCATCTACCCAGGACCCACCATCTACCCAGGACCCACCATCTACCCAGGACCCACCATCTACCCAGGACCCACCATCTACCCAGGACCCACCATCTACCCAGGACCCACCATCTACCCAGGACCCACCATCTACCCAGGACCCACCATCTACCCAGGACCCACCATCTACCCAGGACCCACCACCATCCACCATCTACCCAGGACCCACCATCTACCCAGGACCCACCATCTACCCAGGACCCACCATCTACCCAGGACCCACCATCTACCCAGGACCCACCATCTACCCAGGACCCACCATCTACCCAGGACCCACCATCTACCCAGGACCCACCATCTACCCAGGACCCACCATCTACCCAGGACCCACCATCTACCCAGGACCCACCATCTACCCAGGACCCACCATCTACCCAGGACCCACCATCTACCCAGGACCCACCATCTACCCAGGACCCACCATCTACCCAGGACCCACCATCTACCCAGGACCCACCATCTACCCAGGACCCACCATCTACCCAGGACCCACCATCTACCCAGGACCCACCATCTACCCAGGACCCACCATCTACCCAGGACCCACCATCTACCCAGGACCCACCATCTACCCAGGACCCACCATCTACCCAGGACCCACCATCTACCCAGGACCCACCATCTACCCAGGACCCACCATCTACCCAGGACCCACCATCTACCCAGGACCCACCATCTACCCAGGACCCACCATCTACCCAGGACCCACCATCTACCCAGGACCCACCATCTACCCAGGACCCACCATCTACCCAGGACCCACCATCTACCCAGGACCCACCATCTACCCAGGACCCACCCAGGACCCACCATCTACCCAGGACCCACCATCTACCCAGGACCCACCATCTACCCAGGACCCACCATCTACCCAGGCCAGGACCCACCATCTACCCAGGACCCACCATCTACCCAGGACCCACCATCTACCCAGGACCCACCATCTACCCAGGACCCACCACCTACCCAGGACCCACCATCTACCCAGGACCCACCATCTACCCAGGACCCACCATCTACCCAGGACCCACCATCTACCCAGGACCCACCATCTACCCAGGACCCACCATCTACCCAGGACCCACCATCTACCCAGGACCCACCATCTACCCAGGACCCACCATCTACCCAGGACCCACCATCTACCCAGGACCCACCATCTACCCAGGACCCACCATCTACCCAGGACCCACCATCTACCCAGGACCCACCATCTACCCAGGACCCACCATCTACCCAGGCCAGGACCCACCATCTACCCAGGACCCACCATCTACCCAGGACCCACCATCTACCCAGGACCCACCATCTACCCAGGACCCACCATCTACCCAGGACCCACCATCTACCCAGGACCCACCATCTACCCAGGACCCACCATCTACCCAGGACCCACCATCTACCCAGGACCCACCATCTACCCAGGACCCACCATCTACCCAGGACCCACCATCTACCCAGGACCCACCATCTACCCAGGACCCACCATCTACCCAGGACCCACCATCTACCCAGGACCCACCATCTACCCAGGCCACACCATCTACCCAGGACCCACCATCTACCCAGGACCCACCATCTACCCAGGACCCACCATCTACCCAGGACCCACCATCTACCCAGGACCCACCATCTACCCAGGCCAGGACCCACCATCTACCCAGGACCCACCAT
The DNA here is from genome assembly GCF_023373465.1 of Oncorhynchus keta. Taxonomy (NCBI): domain Eukaryota; kingdom Metazoa; phylum Chordata; class Actinopteri; order Salmoniformes; family Salmonidae; genus Oncorhynchus; species Oncorhynchus keta. The sequence goes on along the minus strand of NW_026290882.1, from coordinate 182,017 downwards.
CTACCCAGGCCAGGACCCACCATCTACCCAGGACCCACCATCTACCCAGGACCCACCATCTACCCAGGACCCACCATCTACCCAGGACCCACCATCTACCCAGACCCACCATCTACCCAGGACCCACCATCTACCCAGGACCCACCATCTACCCAGGACCCACCATCTACCCAGGACCCACCATCTACCCAGGACCCACCATCTACCCAGGACCCACCATCTACCCAGGACCCACCATCTACCCAGGACCCACCATCTACCCAGGACCCACCATCTACCCAGGACCCACCATCTACCCAGGCCAGGACCCACCATCTACCCAGGACCCACCATCTACCCAGGACCAGGACCCACCATCTACCCAGGACCCACCATCTACCCAGGCCCACCATCTACCCAGGACCCACCATCTACCCAGGACCCACCATCTACCCAGGCCAGGACCCACCATCTACCCAGGACCACCATCTACCCAGGACCCACCATCTACCCAGGACCCACCATCTACCCAGGACCCACCATCTACCCAGGACCCACCATCTACCCAGGACCCACCATCTACCCAGGACCATCTACCCAGGACCATCTACCCAGGACCATCTACCCAGGACCCACCATCTACCCAGGACCCACCATCTACCCAGGACCCACCATCTACCCAGGACCCACCATCTACCCAGGGGACCCACCATCTACCCAGGACCCACCATCTACCCAGGACCCACCATCTACCCAGGCCACCATCTACCCAGGACCCACCATCTACCCAGGACCCACCATCTACCCAGGACCCACCATCTACCCAGGACCCACCATCTACCCAGGCCAGGACCCACCATCTACCCAGGACCCACCATCTACCCAGGACCCACCATCTGCCCAGGACCCACCATCTACCCAGGACCCACCATCTACCCAGGACCCACCATCTACCCAGGACCCACCATCTACCCAGGACCCACCATCTACCCAGGACCCACCATCTACCCAGGACCCACCATCTACCCAGGACCCACCATCTACCCAGGACCCACCATCTACCCAGGACCCACCATCTACCCAGGACCCACCATCTACCCAGGACCCACCATCTACCCAGGACCCACCATCTACCCAGGACCCACCATCTACCCAGGACCCACCATCTACCCAGGACCCACCATCTACCCAGGACCCACCATCTACCCAGGACCCACCATCTACCCAGGACCCACCATCTACCCAGGCCCACCATCTACCCAGGACCCACCATCTACCCAGGACCCACCATCTACCCAGGACCCACCATCTCCCAGGACCCACCATCTACCCAGGACCCACCATCTACCCAGGACCCACCATCTACCCAGGACCCACCATCTACCCAGGACCCACCATCTACCCAGAACCCACCATCTACCCAGGACCCACCATCTACCCAGGACCCACCATCTACCCAGGACCCACCATCTACCCAGGACCCACCATCTACCCAGGACCCACCATCTACCCAGGACCCACCATCTACCCAGGACCCACCATCTACCCAGGACCCACCATCTACCCAGAACCCACCATCTACCCAGGACCCACCATCTAGGACCCACCATCTACCCAGGACCCACCATCTACCCAGGACCCACCATCTACCCAGGCCAGGACCCACCATCTACCCAGGACCCACCATCTACCCAGGACCCACCATCTACCCAGGACCCACCATCTACCCAGGACCCACCATCTACCCAGGACCCACCATCTACCCAGGACCCACCATCTACCCAGGACCCACCATCTACCCAGGACCCACCATCTACCCAGGACCCACCATCTACCCAGGACCCACCATCTACCCAGGACCCACCATCTACCCAGGACCCACCATCTACCCAGGACCCACCATCTACCCAGGACCCACCATCTACCCAGGACCCACCATCTACCCAGGACCCACCATCTACCCAGGACCCACCATCTACCCAGGACCCACCATCTACCCAGGACCCAGGAGGACCCACCATCTACCCAGGACCCAGGACCCACCATCTACCCAGGACCCACCATCTACCCAGGACCCACCATCTACCCAGGACCCACCATCTACCCAGGACCCACCATCTACCCAGGACCCAGGGACCCACCATCTACCCAGGACCCACCATCTACCCAGGACCCACCATCTACCCAGGACCCACCAGGACCCACCATCTACCCAGGACCCACCATCTACCCAGGACCCACCATCTACCCAGGACCCACCATCTACCCAGGACCCACCATCTACCCAGGACCCACCATCTACCCAGGACCCACCATCTACCCAGGACCCACCATCTACCCAGGACCCACCATCTACCCAGGACCCACCATCTACCCAGGACCCACCATCTACCCAGGACCCACCATCTACCCAGGACCCACCATCTACCCAGGACCCACCATCTACCCAGGACCCACCATCTACCCAGGACCCACCATCTACCCAGGACCCACCATCTACCCAGGACCCACCATCTACCCAGGACCCACCATCTACCCAGGCCAGGACCCACCATCTACCCAGGACCCACCATCTACCCAGGACCCACCATCTACCCAGGACCCACCATCTACCCAGGACCCACCATCTACCCAGGACCCACCATCTACCCAGGACCCACCATCTACCCAGGACCCACCATCTACCCAGGACCCACCATCTACCCAGGACCCACCATCTACCCAGGACCCACCATCTACCCAGGACCCACCATCTACCCAGGACCCACCATCTACCCAGGACCCACCATCTCTACCCAGGACCCACCATCTACCCAGGACCCACCATCTACCCAGGCCAGGACCCACCATCTACCCAGGACCCACCATCTACCCAGGACCCACCATCTACCCAGGACCCACCATCTACCCAGGACCCACCATCTACCCAGGACCCACCATCTACCCAGAACCCACCATCTACCCAGGACCCACCATCTACCCAGGACCCACCATCTACCCAGGACCCACCATCTACCCAGGACCCACCATCTACCCAGGACCCACCATCTACCCAGAACCCACCATCTACCCAGGACCCACCATCTACCCAGGACCCACCATCTACCCAGGACCCACCATCTACCCAGGACCCACCATCTACCCAGGACCCACCATCTACCCAGGACCCACCATCTACCCAGGACCCACCATCTACCCAGGACCCACCATCTACCCAGGACCCACCATCTACCCAGGACCCACCATCTACCCAGGACCCACCATCTACCCAGGACCCACCATCTACCCAGGACCCACCATCTACCCAGGACCCACCATCTACCCAGGACCCACCATCTACCCAGGACCCACCATCTACCCAGGACCCACCATCTAGGACCCAGGACCCACCATCTACCCAGGACCCACCATCTACCCAGGACCCACCATCTACCCAGGACCCACCATCTACCCAGGACCCACCATCTACCCAGGACCCACCATCTACCCAGGACCCACCATCTACCCAGGACCCACCATCTACCCAGGACCCACCATCTACCCAGGACCCACCATCTACCCAGGACCCACCATCTACCCAGGACCCACCATCTACCCAGGACCCACCATCTACCCAGGACCCACCATCTACCCAGGACCCACCATCTACCCAGGACCCACCATCTACCCAGGACCCACCATCTACCCAGGACCCACCATCTACCCAGGACCCACCATCTACCCAGGACCCACCATCTACCCAGGACCCACCATCTACCCAGGACCCACCATCTACCCAGGACCCACCATCTACCCAGGACCCACCATCTACCCAGGACCCACCATCTACCCAGGACCCACCATCTACCCAGGCCAGGACCCACCATCTACCCAGGACCCACCATCTACCCAGGACCCACCATCTACCCAGGACCCACCATCTACCCAGGACCCACCATCTACCCAGGACCCACCATCTAGGACCCAGGACCCACCATCTACCCAGGCCAGGACCCACCATCTACCCAGAACCCACCATCTACCCAGGACCCACCATCTACCCAGGACCCACCATCTACCCAGGACCCACCATCTACCCAGGACCCACCATCTACCCAGGACCCACCATCTACCCAGGACCCACCATCTACCCAGGACCCACCATCTACCCAGGACCCACCATCTACCCAGGACCCACCATCTACCCAGAACCCACCATCTACCCAGGACCCACCATCTACCCAGGACCGACCATCTACCCAGTGTTATGAAGGTACTACTACCAACAGTAGACAGGTGTGTTATGAAGGTACTACTACCAACAGTAGACAGGTGTGTTATGAAGGTACTACTACCAACAGTAGACAGGTGTGTTATGAAGGTAATACTACCAACAGTAGACAGGTGTGTTAAGAAGGTACTACTACCAACAGTAGACAGGTGTGTTATGAAGGTACTACTACCAACAGTAGACAGGTGTGTTATGAAGGTACTACTACCAACAGTAGACAGGTGTGTTATGAGACAGGTGTGTTATGAAGGCACCTTACTACTACCAACAGTAGACAGGTGTGTTATGAAGGTACTACTACCAACAGTAGACAGGTGTGTTATGAAGGTACTACTACCAACAGTAGACAGGTGTGTTATGACTACTACCAACAGTAGACAGGTGTGTTATGAAGGTACTACTACCAACAGTAGACAGGTGTGTTATGAAGGTACTACTACCAACAGTAGACAGGTGTGTTATGAAGGTACTACTACCAACAGTAGACAGGTGTGTTACTACCAACAGTAGACAGGTACTACTACCAACAGTAGACAGGTGTGTTATGAAGGTACTACTACCAACAGTAGACAGGTGTGTTATGAAGGTACTACTACCAACAGTAGACAGGTGTGTTATGAAGGTACTACTACCAACAGTAGACAGGTGTGTTATGAAGGTACTACTACCAACAGTAGACAGGTGTGTTATGAAGGTACTACTACCAACAGTAGACAGGTGTGTTATGAAGGTACTACTACCAACAGTAGACAGGTGTGTTATGAAGGTACTACTACCAACAGTAGACAGGTGTGAAGGTACTACTACCAACAGTAGACAGGTGTGTTATGAAGGTACTACTACCAACAGTAGACAGGTGTGTTATGACAGGTGTGTTAAGGTACTACTACCAACAGTAGACAGGTGTGTTATGAAGGTACTACTACCAACAGTAGACAGGTGTGTTATGAAGGTACTACTACCAACAGTAGACAGGTGTGTTATGAAGGTACTACTACCAACAGTAGACAGGTGTGAAGGTACTACTACCAACAGTAGACAGGTGTGTTATGAAGGTACTACTACCAACAGTAGACAGGTGTGTTATGAAGGTACTACTACCAACAGTAGACAGGTGTGTTATGAAGGTACTACCAACAGTAGACACTACCAACAGTAGACAGGTGTGTTATGAAGGTACTACTACCAACAGTAGACAGGTACTACTACCAACAGTAGACAGGTGTGTTATGAAGGTACTACTACCAACAGTAGACAGGTGTGTTATGAAGGTACTACTACCAACAGTAGACAGGTGTGTTATGAAGGTACTACTACCAACAGTAGACAGGTGTGTTATGAAGGTACTACTACCAACAGTAGACAGGTGTGTGAGGTGTGGAGGTACTACTACCAACAGTAGACAGGTGTGTTAGGTACTACTACCAACAGTAGACAGGTGTGGAAGGTACTACTACCAACAGTAGACAGGTGTGTTATGAAGGTACTACTACCAACAGTAGACAGGTGTGTTATGAAGGTACTACTACCAACAGTAGACAGGTGTGTTATGAAGGTACTACTACCAACAGTAGACAGGTGTGTTATGAGGTACTACTACCAACAGTAGACAGGTGTGTTATGAAGGTACTACTACCAACAGTAGACAGGTGTGTTATGAAGGTACTACTACCAACAGTAGACAGGTGTGTTATGAAGGTACTACTACCAACAGTAGACAGGTGTGTTACTACCAACAGTAGACAGGTACTACTACCAACAGTAGACAGGTGTGTTATGAAGGTACTACTACCAACAGTAGACAGGTGTGTTACTACCAACAGTAGACAGGTGTGTTACTACTACCAACAGTAGACAGGTGTGTTATGAAGGTACTACTACCAACAGTAGACAGGTGTGTTATGAAGGTACTACTACCAACAGTAGACAGGTGTGTTATGAAGGTACTACTACCAACAGTAGACAGGTGTGTTATGAAGGTACTACTACCAACAGTAGACAGGTGTGTTATGAAGGTACTACTACCAACAGTAGACAGGTGTGTTATGAAGGTACTACTACCAACAGTAGACAGGTGTGTTAGGTACTACTACCAACAGTAGACAGGTGTGTTATGTAGACAGGTACTACTACCAACAGTAGACAGGTGTGTTATGAAGGTACTACTACCAACAGTAGACAGGTGTGGAGGTACTACTACCAACAGTAGACAGGTGTGACTACTACCAACAGTAGACAGGTGTGAAGGTACTACTACCAACAGTAGACAGGTGTGTTATGAAGGTACTACTACCAACAGTAGACAGGTGTGTTATGAAGGTACTAACCAACAGTAGACAGGTGTGTTATGAAGGTACTACTACCAACAGTAGACAGGTGTGTTATGAAGGTACTACTACCAACAGTAGACAGGTGTGTTATGAAGGTACTACTACCAACAGTAGACAGGTGTGAAGGTACTACTACCAACAGTAGACAGGTGTGTTACTACTACCAACAGTAGACAGGTGTGTTATGAAGGTACTACTACCAACAGTAGACAGGTGTGTTATGAAGGTACTACTACCAACAGTAGACAGGTGTGTTATGAAGGTACTACTACCAACAGTAGACAGGTGTGTGAAGGTACTACTACCAACAGTAGACAGGTGTGTTATGAAGGTACTACTACCAACAGTAGACAGGTGTGTTATGAAGGTACTACTACCAACAGTAGACAGGTGTTATGAAGGTACTACTACCAACAGTAGACAGGTGTGACTACCAACAGTAGACAGGTACTACTACCAACAGTAGACAGGTGTGTACTACTGTAGACAGGTACTACTACCAACAGTAGACAGGTGTGTTATGAAGGTACTACTACCAGTACAGTAGACTACTACCAACAGTAGACAGGTGTGTTATGAAGGTACTACTACCAACAGTAGACAGGTGTGTTATGAAGGTACTACTACCAACAGTAGACAGGTGTGTTATGAAGGTACTACTACCAACAGTAGACAGGTGTTATGAAGGTACTACTGTAGACAGGTAAGGTACTACTACCAACAGTAGACAGGTGTGTTATGAAGGTACTACTACCAACAGTAGACAGGTGTGTTATGAAGGTACTACTACCAACAGTAGACAGGTGTGTTATGAAGGTACTACTACCAACAGTAGACAGGTGTGTTATGAAGGTACTACTACCAACAGTAGACAGGTGTGTTATGAAGGTACTACTACCAACAGTAGACAGGTGTGTACTACTGTAGACAGGTGTGTTACTACTACCAACAGTAGACAGGTGTGTTATGAAGGTACTACTACCAACAGTAGACAGGTGTGTTATAGACAGGTGTGAAGGTACTACTACCAACAGTAGACAGGTGTGTTATGAAGGTACTACTACCCAACAGTAGACAGGTGTGTTATGAAGGTACTACTACCAACAGTAGACAGGTGTGTTATGAAGGTACTACTACCAACAGTAGACAGGTGTGTTATGAAGGTACTACTACCAACAGTAGACAGGTGGTTACTACTACCAACAGTAGACAGGTGTGTTTATGAAGGTACTACTACCAACAGTAGACAGGTGTGAAGTAGACAGGTGTGAAGGTACTACTACCAACAGTAGACAGGTGTGTTATGAAGGTACTACTACCAACAGTAGACAGGTGTGTTATGAAGGTACTACTACCAACAGTAGACAGGTGTGTTATGAAGGTACTACTACCAACAGTAGACAGGTGTGAAGGTACTACTACCAACAGTAGACAGGTGTGTTATGAAGGTACTACTACCAACAGTAGACAGGTGTGTTATGAAGGTACTACTACCAACAGTAGACAGGTGTGTTATGAAGGTACTACTACCAACAGTAGACAGGTGTGAAGGTACTACTACCAACAGTAGACAGGTGTGTTATGAAGGTACTACCAACAGTAGACAGGTGTGTTATGAAGGTACTACTACCAACAGTAGACAGGTGTGTTATGAAGGTACTACTACCAACAGTAGACAGGTGTGTTATGAAGGTACTACTACCAACAGTAGACAGGTGTGTTATGAAGGTACTACTACCAACAGTAGACAGGTGTGTTATGAAGGTACTACTACCAACAGTAGACAGGTGTGTTATGAAGGTACTACTACCAACAGTAGACAGGTGGTTATGAAGGTACTACTACCAACAGTAGACAGGTGTGAAGGTACTACTACCAACAGTAGACAGGTGTGTTATGAAGGTACTACTACCAACAGTAGACAGGTGTGTTATGAAGGTACTACTACCAACAGTAGACAGGTGTGTTACAGGTAGACAGGTGTGTGAAGGTACTACTACCAACAGTAGACAGGTGTGTTATGAAGGTACTACTACCAACAGTAGACAGGTGTGTTACTACTACCAACAGTAGACAGGTGTGTTATGAAGGTACTACTACCAACAGTAGACAGGTGTGTTATGAAGGTACTACTACCAACAGTAGACAGGTGTGTTATGAAGGTACTACTACCAACAGTAGACAGGTGTGTTATGAAGGTACTACTACCAACAGTAGACAGGTGTGTTATGAAGGTACTACTACCAACAGTAGACAGGTGTGTTATGAAGGTACTACTACCAACAGTAGACAGGTGTGTTATGAAGGTACTACTACCAACAGTAGACAGGTGTGTTATGAAGGTACTACTACCAACAGTAGACAGGTGTGTTATGAAGGTACTACTACCAACAGTAGACAGGTGTGTACTACTACCAACAGTAGACAGGTACTACTACCAACAGTAGACAGGTGTGTTATGAAGGTACTACTACCAACAGTAGACAGGTGTGTTATGAAGGTACTACTACCAACAGTAGACAGGTGTGTTATGAAGGTACTACTACCAACAGTAGACAGGTGTGGAGACAGTAGACAGGTGTGTTATGAAGGTACTACTACCAACAGTAGACAGGTGTGGAGGTACTACTACCACTACAGTAGACAGGTGTGAAGGTACTACTACCAACAGTAGACAGGTGTGTTACTACTACCAACAGTAGACAGGTGTGTTATGAAGGTACTACTACCAACAGTAGACAGGTGTGTTATGAAGGTACTACTACCAACAGTAGACAGGTGTGTTATGAAGGTACTACTACCAAGACAGGTAGACAGGTAGACAGGTGTTTATGAAGGTACTACTACCAACAGTAGACAGGTGTGTTATGAAGGTACTACTACCAACAGTAGACAGGTGTGTTATGAAGGTACTACTACCAACAGTAGACAGGTAGACTAGGTAGACAGGTGTGAAGGTACTACTACCAACAGTAGACAGGTGTGAAGGTACTACTACCAACAGTAGACAGGTGTGTTATGAAGGTACTACTACCAACAGTAGACTACTACCAACAGTAGACAGGTGTGTTATGAAGGTACTACTACCAACAGGTTAGTAGACAGGTGAAGGTACTACTACCAACAGTAGACAGGTGTGTTATGAGAGGTACTACTACCAACAGTAGACAGGTGTGTTATGAAGGTACTACTACCAACAGTAGACAGGTGTGTTATGAAGGTACTACTACCAACAGTAGACAGGTGTGTTATGAAGGTACTACTACCAACAGTAGACAGGTGTGTTATGAAGGTACTACTACCAACAGTAGACAGGTGTGTTATGAAGGTACTACTACCAACAGTAGACAGGTGTGTTATGAAGGTACTACTACCAACAGTAGACAGGTGTGGAAGGTACTACTACCAACAGTAGACAGGTGTGTTATGAAGGTACTACTAACAGTAGACAAAGGTACTAGTAGACAGGTGTGTTATGAAGGTACTACTACCAACAGTAGACAGGTGTGGAAGGTACTACTACCAACAGTAGACAGGTGTGAAGGTACTACTACCAACAGTAGACAGGTGTGAAGGACAGGTGTGACTACTACCAACAGTAGACAGGTGTGTTATGAAGGTACTACTACCAACAGTAGACAGGTGTGAAAGGTACTACTACCAACAGTAGACAGGTGTGAAGGTTATGAGACAGGTACTACTACCAACAGTAGACAGGTGTGTTATGAAGGTACTACTACCAACAGTAGACAGGTGTGTTATGAAGGTACTACTACCAACAGTAGACAGGTGTGTTATGAAGGTACTACTACCAACAGTAGACAGGACAGGTGTGTTATGAAGGTACTACCAACAGTAGACAGGTGTGTTATGAAGGTACAACAGTAGACAGGTGTGTTATGAAGGTACTACTACCAACAGTAGACAGGTGTGGAGACAGGTACTACTACCAACAGTAGACAGGTGTGAAGGTACTACTACCAACAGTAGACAGGTGTGTTATGAAGGTACTACTACCAACAGTAGACAGGTGTGTTATGAAGGTACTACTACCAACAGTAGACAGGTGTGTTATGAAGGTACTACTACCAACAGTAGACAGGTGTGTTATGAGGTACTACTACCAACAGTAGACAGGTGTGTTATGAAGGTACTACTACCAACAGTAGACAGGTGTGAAGGTACTACTACCAACAGTAGACAGGTGTGTTATGAAGGTACTACTACCAACAGTAGACAGGTGTGAAGGTACTACTACCAACAGTAGACAGGTATGAAGGTACTACTACCAACAGTAGACAGGTGTGTTATGAAGGTACTACTACCAACAGTAGACAGGTGTGTTATGAAGGTACTACTACCAACAGTAGACAGGTGTGTTATGAAGGTACTACTACCAACAGTAGACAGGTGTGAAGGTACTACTACCAACAGTAGACAGGTGTGAAGGTACTACTACCAACAGTAGACAGGTGTGTTATGAAGGTACTACTACCAACAGTAGACAGGTGTGTTATGAAGGTGTGACTACTACCAACAGTAGACAGGTGTGAAGGTTACTACCAACAGTAGACAGGTACTACTACCAACAGTAGACAGGTGTGTTATGAAGGTACTACTACCAACAGTAGACAGGTGTGTTATGAGGTACTACTACCAACAGTAGACAGGTGTGTACTACTACCAACAGTAGACAGGTACTACTACCAACAGTAGACAGGTGTGTTATGAAGGTACTACTACCAACAGTAGACAGGTGTGAAGGTACTAGACAGGTGTGTTATGAAGGTACTACTACCAACAGTAGACAGGTGTGTTATGAAGGTACTACTACCAACAGTAGACAGGTGTGGAGACAGGTACTACTACCAACAGTAGACAGGTGTGAAGGTACTACTACCAACAGTAGACAGGTGTGTTACTACTACCAACAGTAGACAGGTGTGTTATGAAGGTACTACTACCAACAGTAGACAGGTGTGTTATGAAGGTACTACTACCAACAGTAGACAGGTGTGTTATGAAGGTACTACTACCAACAGTAGACAGGTGTGAAGGTACTACTACCAACAGTAGACAGGTGTGTTATGAAGGTACTACTACCAACAGTAGACAGGTGTGTTATGAGACAGGTGTGTTATGAAGGTACTACTACCAACAGTAGACAGGTGTGTTATGAAGGTACTACTACCAACAGTAGACAGGTGTGTTATGAAGGTACTACTACCAACAGTAGACAGGTGTGTTATGAAGGTACTACTACCAACAGTAGACAGGTGTGTTATGAAGGTACTACTACCAACAGTAGACAGGTGTGTTATGAAGGTACTACTACCAACAGTAGACAGGTGTGTTATGAAGGTACTACTACCAACAGTAGACAGGTGTGTTATGAAGGTACTACTACCAACAGTAGACAGGTGTGTTATGAAGGTACT
>NW_026290882.1:152500-160000 GCF_023373465.1 Oncorhynchus keta | reverse complement strand
TGAGAGCCCGTATCAGTCCATCAGTCCATATCAGTACCCTGCTGAGAGCCCGTACTGCATCAGTCCATATCAGTACCCTGCTGAGAGCCCGAACTGCATCAGTTCATATCAGTACCCTGCTGAGAGCCCGTACTGCATCAGTCCATATCAGTACCCTGCTGAGAGACCGTACTGCAGAGGTCAATATCAGTACCCTGCTGAGAGCCCGTACTGCAGAGGTCCATATCAGTACCCTGTTGAGAGCCCGCACTGCATCAGTCCATATCAGTACCCTGCTGAGAGCCCGCACTGCATCAGTCCATATCAGTACCTTGCTGAGAGCCTGTACTGCATCAGTCCTTATCAGTACCCTGCTGAGAGCCCGAACTGCATCAGTCCATATCAGTACCCTGCTGAGAGACCGTACTGCAGAGGTCTATATCAGTACCCTGCTGAGAGCCCAAACTGCATCAGTCCATATCAGTACCCTGCTGAGAGCCCGTACTCCATCAGTCCATATCAGTACCCTGCTGAGAGCCCGTACTGCATCAGTCCATATCAGTACCCTGCTGAGAGCCCAAACTGCATCAGTCCATATCAGTACCCTGCTGAGAGCCCACACTGCATCAGTTCATATCAGTACCCTGCTGAGAGCCCGTACTGCATCAGTCCATATCAGTACCCTGCTGAGAGCCCGTACTGTATCAGTCCATATCAGTACCCTGCTGAGAGCCCGTACTGCATCAGTCCATATCATTATCCTGCTGAGAGCCCAAACTGCATCAGTCCATATCAGTACCCTGCTGAGAGCCCACACTGCATCAGTTCATTTCAGTACCCTGCTGAGAGCCCGAACTGCATCAGTCCATATCAGTACCCTGCTGAGAGCCCGTACTGCATCAGTCCATATCAGTACCCTGCTGAGAGCCCGTACTGCATCAGTCCATATCAGTACCCTGCTGAGAGCCCGTACTGCATCAGTCCATATCAGTACCCTGCTGAGAGCCCATACTGCATCAGTCCATATCAGTACCCTGCTGAGAGCCTGTACTGCATCAGTCCATATCAGTACCCTGCTGAGAGCCCGTACTGCATCAGTCCATATCAGTACCCTGCTGAGAGCCCGTACTGCATCAGTCCATATCAGTACCCTGCTGAGAGCCCGTACTGCATCAGTCCATATCAGTACCCTGCTGAGAGCCCGTACTGCATCAGTCCATATCAGTACCCTGCTGAGAGCCCGTACTGCATCAGTCCATATCAGTACCCTGCTGAGAGCCCGTACTGCATCAGTCCATATCAGTACCCTGCTGAGAGCCCGTACTGCATCAGATCATATCAGTACCCTGCTGAGAGCCCGAACTGCTTCAGTCCATATCAGTACCCTGCTGAGAGCCCGTACTGCATCAGTCCATATCAGTACCCTGCTGAGAGCCCGTACTGCATCAGTCCATATCAGTACACTGCTGAGAGCCCGTACTGCATCAGTCCATATCAGTACCCTGCTGAGAGCCCGTACTGCATCAGTCCATATCAGTACCCTGCTGAGAGCCTGTACTGCATCAGATCATATCAGTACCCTGCTGAGAGCCCGTACTGCATCAGTCCATATCAGTACCCTGCTGAGTGCCCGTACTGCATCAGTCCATATCAGTACACTGCTGAGAGCCTGTACTGCATCAGTTCATATCAGTACCCTGCTGAGAGCCTGTACTGCATCAGTTCATATCAGTACCCTGCTGAGAGCCTGTACTGCATCAGTTCATATCAGTACCCTGCTGAGAGCCTGTACTGCAGAGGTCAATATCAGTACCCTGCTGAGAGCCTGTACTGCAGAGGTCAATATCAGTACCCTGCTGAGAGCCTGTACTGCATCAGTCCATATCAGTACCCTGCTGAGAGCCCGTACTGCATCAGTCCATATCAGTACCCTGCTGAGAGCCCGTACTGCATCAGTTCATATCAGTACCCTGCTGAGAGCCCGTACTGCATCAGTCCATATCAGTACCCTGCTGAGAGCCCGTACTGCATCAGTTCATATCAGTACCCTGCGGAGAGCCGGTACTGCTTCAGTCCATATCAGTACCCTGCTGAGAGCCCGTACTGCATCAGTCCATATCAGTACCCTGCTGAGAGCACGTACTGCATCAGATCATATCAGTACCCTGCTGAGAGCCCGTACTGCATCAGTTCATATCAGTACCCTGCTGAGAGCCCGTACTGCATCAGTCCATATCAGTACCCTGCTGAGAGCCCGTACTGCATCAGTCCATATCAGTACCCTGCTGAGAGCATCAGTCCATATCTGCATCAGTCCATATCAGTACCCTGCTGAGAGCACGTACTGCATCAGATCATATCAGTACCCTGCTGAGAGCCCGTACTGTATCAGTCCATATCAGTACCCTGCTGAGAGCCCTTACTGCATCAGTTCATATCAGTACCCTGCTGAGAGCCCGTACTGTATCAGATCATATCAGTACCCTGCTGAGAGCCCGTACTGCATCAGTCCATATCAGTACCCTGCTGAGTGCCCGTACTGCATCAGTCCATATCAGTACCCAGCTGAGAGCATACTCCTCTATGCTCCCCTAGTCTCCTCTACACTCCTCTACACTCCTCTCATATCCTCTAGTCTCCTATATACTCCTCTATACACCTCTAGTCTCCTCCCCTCTACCTTCCTCTTCTCTCACCAAGTCTCCTCTACACTCCTCTACACACCTCTCATATCCTCTAGTCTCCTATATACTCCTCTTGTCACCTCTATACTCCTCTAGTCTCCTCTATGCTCCTCTAGTCTCCTCTACACTTCTCTTGTCTCCTCTAGTCTCCTCTACACTCCTCTATACACCTTTAGTCTCCTCTAGTCTCCTCTACACTCGTCTAGTCTCCTCTAGTCTCCTCTACACTACTCTTGTCTCCTCTAGTCTATTCTATACTCCTCTTGTCTCCTCTAAACACCTCTAGTCTCCTCTATGCTCCTCTAGTCTCCTCTAGTCTCCTCTACACTTCTCTAGTCTCCTCTAGTCTCCTCTACACTCCTCTAGTCTCCTCCAGTCTACTCTATACTCCTCTTGTCTCCTCTACACTCCTCTAGTCTCCTCTAGTCTCCTCTCGTCTCCCATAGTCTCCTCTAGTCTCCTCTACACTCCTATCGTCTCCTCTAATCTCCTCTAGTCTCCTTTAGTCTCCTCTATACTCCTCTAGTCTCCCCTATACGCCTCTAGTCTCCTCTCGTCGCCTCTACACTCCTCTAGTCTCCTCTAGTCTCCTCTAGTCTCCTCTACACTCCTCTAGTCTCCGCTAAACTCCTCTCGTCCCATCTAGTCTCCTCTACACTCCTCTAGTCTCCTCTAGTCTCCTCTACACTCCTCTAGTCTCCTCCAGTCTACTCTATACTCCTCTTGTCTCCTCTACACTCCTCTAGTCTCCGCTAAACTCCTCTCGTCCCATCTAGTCTCCTCTACACTCCTCTCGTCTCCTCTAGTCTCCTCTACACTCCTCTAGTCTCCGCTAAACTCCTCTCGTCCCATCTAGTCTCCTCTACACTCCTCTCGTCTCCTCTAGTCTCCTCTATACTCCTCTAGTCTCCTCTATACTCCTCTAGTCTCCTCTAGTCTCCTCTCGTCTCCCATAGTCTCCTCTAGTCTCCTCTACACTCCTATCGTCTCCTCTATACTCCTCTAGTCTCCCCTATATGCCTCTAGTCTCCTCTCGTCTCCTCTACACTCCTCTAGTCTCCTCTAGTCTCCTCTACACTCCTCTAGTCTCCTCTAGTCTCCTCTACACTCCTCTAGTCTCCTCTATACTCCTCTAGTCTCCTCTCGTCTCCCCTAGTCTCCTCTAGTCTCCTCTAGTCTCCTCTACACTCCTCCCGTCTTCTCTAGTCTCCTCTAGTCTCCTCTATACTCCTCTACACTCCTCTATACTCCTCTAGTCTCCTCTATACTCTAGTCTCGTCTACACTCCTATCGTCTTCTCTAGTCTCCTCTAGTCTCGTCTACACTCCTCTCGTTTCCTCTAGTCCCCTCTAGTCTCCTCTAGTCACCTCTACACTCCTCTAGTCTCCTCTACACTCCTCTCGTTTCCTCTAGTCCCCTCTAGTCTCCTCTAGTCACCTCTACACTCCTCTAGTCTCCTCTATACTCCTCTATACTCCTCTAGTCTCCTCTATACTCCTCTATACTTCTCTAGTCTCCTCTAGTCTCCTCTATACTCCTCTATACTCCTCAAGTCTCCTCTATACTCCTCTATACTCATCTAGTCTCATCTATACTCCTCTATACTCCTCTACAATCCTCTAGTCTCCTCTAGTCGCCTATATACTCCTCTACACTCCTCTAGTCTCGTCTACACTCCTCTCGTTTCCTCTAGTCCCCTCTAGTCTCCTCTAGTCACCTCTACACTCCTCTAGTCTCCTCTATACTCCTCTATACTCCTCAAGTCTCCTCTATACTCCTCTATACTCATCTAGTCTCCTCTATACTCCTCTAGTCTCCTCTCGTCTCCTCTATACTCCTCTCATCTCCTCTTGTCTCCTCTTTACTCCTCTAGTCTCCTCTACACTCCTTTAGTCTCCTATATACTCCTCTAGTCTCCTCTATAATCCTCTAGTCTCCTCTCGTCTCCTCTAGTCTCCTCTAGTCTCCTCTATACTCCTCTCGTCTCCTCTAGTCTCCTCTAGTCTCCTCTAGTCTCCTCTATACTCCTCTCGTCTCCTCTAGTCTCCTCTTGTCTCGTCTATACTCCTCTATACTCCTCTACACTCCTCTATACTCCTCTAGTCTCCTCTATACTCCTCTAGTCTCCTCTAGTCTCCTCTCGTCTCCCATAGTCTCCTCTAGTCTCCTCTACACTCCTCTAGTCTCCTCTAGTCTCCTCTACACTCCTCTAGTCTCCTCTATAC
Organism: Oncorhynchus keta; assembly: GCF_023373465.1. Classification (NCBI taxonomy): domain Eukaryota; kingdom Metazoa; phylum Chordata; class Actinopteri; order Salmoniformes; family Salmonidae; genus Oncorhynchus; species Oncorhynchus keta. The sequence goes on along the minus strand of NW_026290882.1, from coordinate 155,112 downwards.
TCCGCTATACACCTCTATACTCCTCTAGTCTCCTCTAGTCTCCTCTAGTCTCCTATATACTCCTCTATACTCCTCTAGTCTCCTCTATACTCCTCTATACTCCTCTAGTCTCCTCTAGTCTCCTCTACACTCCCCTCGTCTCCTCAAGTCTCCTCTTGTCTCCTCTATACTCCTCTAGTCCCCTCTAGTCTCCTCTAGTCACCTCTACACTCCTCTAGTCTCCTCTAAATTCCTCTATACTCCTCTAGTCTCCTCTATACTCCTCTATACTTCTCTAGTCTCCTCTAGTCTCCTCTATACTCCTCAAGTCTCCTCTATACTCCTCTATACTCATCTAGTCTCATCTATACTCCTCTATACTCCTCTACACTCCTCTAGTCTCCTCTAGTCTCCTATATACTCCTCTACACTCCTCCAGTCTTCTCTACACTCCTCTCATCTCCTATAGTCTCCTCTATACTCCTCTGGTCAACTCTACACTCATCTAGTCTCCTCTTGTCTCCTCTATACTCCTCTATACTCCTCTAGTCTCCTCTAGTCTCCTCTATACTCCTCTAGTCTCCTCTCGTCTCCTCTATACTCCTCTCATCTCCTCTTGTCTCCTCTTTACTCCTCTAGTCTCCTCTACACTCCTTTAGTCTCCTATATACTCCTCTAGTCTCCTCTATAATCCTCTAGTCTCCTCTCGTCTCCTCTAGTCTCCTCTAGTCTCCTCTATACTCCTCTCGTCTCCTCTAGTCTCCTCTAGTCTCCTCTAGTCTCCTCTATACTCCTCTCGTCTCCTCTAGTCTCCTCTTGTCTCCTCTATACTCCTCTATACTCCTCTACACTCCTCTATACTCCTCTAGTCTCCTCTATACTCCTCTATACTCCTCTAGTCTCCTCTATACTCCTCTATACTCCTCTAGTCTCCTCTACACTCCTCTAGTCTCCTCTAGTCTCCTCTACACTCCTCTAGTCTCCTCTATACTCCGCTATACACCTCTATACTCCTCTAGTCTCCTCTAGTCTCCTCTAGTCTCCTATATACTCCTCTATAATCCTCTAGTCTCCTCTATACTCCTCTATACTCCTCTATACTCCTCTAGTCTCCTCTAGTCTCCTCTACACTCCCCTCGTCTCCTCTAGTCTCCTCAAGGCTCCTCTTGTCCCCTCTATACTCCTCTATACTCCTCTAGTCTCCTCTAGTCTCCTCTAGTCTCCACTATATTCCTCTATACTCCTCTAGTCTCCTCTATACTCCTCTATACTCCTCTAGTCTCCTCTAGTCTCCACTAGTCTCCTCTTGTCTCCTCTACACTCCTCTCGTCTCCTCTCGTCTCCTCTATACTCCTCTAGTCGCCTCTAGTCTCCTCTAGTCTCCTCTATACTCCTCTATACTCCTCTAGTCTCCTCTACACTCCTCTCATCTCCTCTAGTCTCCTCTATACTCCTCTAGTCTCCTCTACACTCCTCTCGTCTCCTCTCGTCTCCTCTCGTCTCCTCTATACTCCACTGTGGCCTGTGGTTCTCTATGAGTGCCTGTGTTTTTCTAATCTGTGCCAGTAATGTGGTATGCTACATTTTATTAGAGTAAACATGGGGACTTTTATTTTCTCAACTGTACTTACAGTAATGACGTGTTAATGTTGTGAGTTTATAGCAGAGCCAGATGTTGAGTCACTATAGGGGTGGGAGGTGTGTGTGTGTGTGTGTGTGTGTGTGTGTGTGTGTGTGTGTGTGTGTGTGTGTGTGTGTGTGTGTGTGTGTGTGTGTGTGTGTGTGTGTGTGTGCGTGTGTGTGTGTGTGTGTGTGTGTGCGTGTCCCAGGGACTTGTTTATACTTCTTATTGTATACCTCCCAGATATTGGACAGCAACTTCACCTTAACCCCCGCAACCCCCAGCCAATCAGCCACACCGACCATCAATCAGCCAATCAGCCACTCCTACCATCAAAACATATTCATGTATAGATCGTCCTCATCATTAACCTATCAATAACCAAACATTTCAACAGGATCATCCATTTATATCTGTTTATATCCACCTGGTTCAACGGTAAGATGTCTATCAGTATCCTTCCATCAGTATCCTTCTATCAGTATCCTTCCATCAGTATCCTTCTATCAGTATCCTTCCATCAGTATCCTTCCATCAGTATCCTTCCATCAGTATCCTTCCATCAGTATCCTTCCATCAGTATCCTTCCATCAGTATCCTTCCATCAGTATCCTTCCATCAGTATCCTTCCATCAGTATCCTTCCATCAGTATCCTTCCATCAGTATCCTTCCATCAGTATCCTTCCATCAGTATCCTTCCATCAGTGTCCTTCCATCAGTATCCTTCCATCAGTGTCCCTCCATCAGTATCCTTCCATCAGTATCCTTCCATCAGTATCCTTCCATCAGTATCCTTCCATCAGTATCCTTCCATTAGTGTCCTTCCATCAGTATCCTTCCATCAGTATCCTTCCATCAGTGTCCTTCCATCAGTATCCTTCCATCAGTATCCTTCCATCAGTATCCTTCCATCAGTATCCTTCCATCAGTGTCCCTCCATCAGTATCCTTCCATCAGTGTCCTTCCATCAGTATCCTTCCATCAGTATCCTTCCATCAGTATCCTTCCATC
>NW_026290882.1:135000-142500 GCF_023373465.1 Oncorhynchus keta | reverse complement strand
AGACTAGTGGTTAGAGTGGAGGGGCGGCAGGGTAGTCTAGTGGTTAGAGTGGAGGGGCACCGTAGCCTAGTGGTTAGAGAGGAGGGGCGGCAGGATAGCCTAGTAGTTAGAGCGTTGGACTAGGTTGCAAGTTCAAATCCCCGAGCTGACAAGGTACAAAATCTGTCGTTCTGCCCCTGAACAGGCAATTAACCCACTGTTACTAGGCCGTCATTGAAAATAAGAATTTGTTCTTAACTGACTTGCCTAGTAAAAAAAAGGTCAAATAGTCTTCATCTGCTGCTCATGAAGCATATGGAAAATAAACTTGTATTTGATTTAATAACATGCTGTGGTGGATGTGAATGGATACCAGCACAGATGGCTGACATTTTGGCTCAAAATGTGTCAGTTTCACCCACCACATATCAGAGATCACAGTCCAATATTCAACTCAGTTCTTCACATTTTCTTTTGGGAGCCTTCCTCACTAGAGAGCTCTTCACTTGAATCACAGGAGAACTGAATGGGGAAGAATATTGGCGCGGCACACACTGTTGGCTGACTGTGGATCTATCTCCCAGATGTGTTTGGGCCAGGTCAGGGCAGATTCCAAACACACACACGCACAGACAAACAGACACACAGACACACACACACACACACACACACACACACACACACACACACACACACACACACACACACACACACACACACACACACACACACACACACACACACACACACACACACACACACACACACACACACACACACACACACACACACACGCCCTCCCTGCTTGACAGCAGTTTGGAAACAGTAATGATTTATAGAGTGAATCACAGAGCCACTGATTATGATGAAAACAGGCACAGAGTAAGAAAGACAACACTGATTCTACCTAGGTGGACTTCACTTCTCCAGGCACAGAGTAAGAAAGACAACACTGATTCTAACTAGGTGGACTTCACTTCTCTAGGCACAGAGTAAGAAAGACAACACTGATTCTACCTAGGTGGACTTCACTTCTCTAGGCACAGAGTAAGAAAGACAACACTGATTCTAACTAGGTGGACTTCACTTCTCTAGGCACAGAGTAAGAAAGACAACACTGATTCTAACTAGGTGGACTTCACTTCTCTCGGCACAGAGTAAGAAAGACAACACTGATTCTACCTAGGTGGACTTCACTTCTCTCGGCACAGAGTAAGAAAGACAACACTGATTCTACCTAGGTGGACTTCACTTCTCTAGGCACAGAGTAAGAAAGACAACACTGATTCTACCTAGGTGGACTTCACTTCTCTAGGCACAGAGTAAGAAAGACAACACTGATTCTACCTAGGTGGACTTCACTTCTCTCTGCACAGAGTAAGAAAGACAACACTGATTCTACCTAGGTGGACTTCACTTCTCTCTGCACAGAGTAAGAAAGACAACACTGATTCTACCTAGGTGGACTTCACTTCTCTAGGCACAGAGTAAGAAAGACAACACTGATTCTACTAGGTGGACTTCACTTCTCTAGGCACAGAGTAAGAAAGACAACACTGATTCTACCTAGGTGGACTTCACTTCTCTAGGCACAGAGTAAGAAAGACAACACTGATTCTACCTAGGTGGACTTCACTTCTCTCGGCACAGAGTAAGAAAGACAACACTGATTCTACCTAGGTGGACTTCACTTCTCTAGGCACAGAGTAAGAAAGACAACACTGATTCTAACTAGGTGGACTTCACTTCTCTCGGCACAGAGTAAGAAAGACAACACTGATTCTACCTAGGTGGACTTCACTTCTCTAGGCACAGAGTAAGAAAGACAACACTGATTCTACCTAGGTGGACTTCACTTCTCTAGGCACAGAGTAAGAAAGACAACACTGATTCTAACTAGGTGGACTTCACTTCTCTAGGCACAGAGTAAGAAAGACAACACTGATTCTACCTAGGTGGACTTCACTTCTCCAGGCACAGAGTAAGAAAGACAACACTGATTCTACCTAGGTGGACTTCACTTCTCTCAGGCACAGAGTAAGAAAGACAACACTGATTCTACCTAGGTGGACTTCACTTCTCTCGGCACAGAGTAAGAAAGACAACACTGATTCTACCTAGGTGGACTTCACTTCTCTAGGCACAGAGTAAGAAAGACAACACTGATTCTAACTAGGTGGACTTCACTTCTCTCGGCACAGAGTAAGAAAGACAACACTGATTCTACCTAGGTGGACTTCACTTCTCTCGGCACAGAGTAAGAAAGACAACACTGATTCTAACTAGGTGGACTTCACTTCTCTAGGCACAGAGTAAGAAAGACAACACTGATTCTAACTAGGTGGACTTCACTTCTCTCGGCACAGAGTAAGAAAGACAACACTGATTCTAACTAGGTGGACTTCACTTCTCTCGGCACAGAGTAAGAAAGACAACACTGATTCTACCTAGGTGGACTTCACTTCTCCAGGCACAGAGTAAGAAAGACAACACTGATTCTAACTAGGTGGACTTCACTTCTCCCCAGGCACAGAGTAAGAAAGACAACACTGATTCTACAGTCCCTGGGTGGACTGCTTCTCTAGGCACAGAGTAAGAAAGACAACACTGATTCTCACTAGGTGGACTTCACTTCTCCAGGCACAGAGTAAGAAAGACAACACTGATTCTACCTAGGTGGACTTCACTGTCTCTCTAGTGGCACAGAGTAAGAAAGACAACACTGATTCTCACTAGGTGGACTTCACTTCTCCAGGCACAGAGTAAGAAAGACATTGATGAACAGGGAGATGACTCCTCACTGAGCCATTGATGAACAGGAAGATGATTCCTCACTGAGCCATTGATGAACAGGAAGATGATTCCTCACTGAGCCATTGATGAACAGGAAGATGATTCCTCACTGAGCCATTGATGAACAGGAAGATGATTCCTCACTGAGCCATTGATGAACAGGAAGATGATTCCTCACTGAGCCATTGATGAACAGGAAGATGACTCCTCACTGAGCCATTGATGAACAGGAAGATGACTCCTCACTGAGCCATTGATGAACAGGAAGATGATTCCTCACTGAGCCATTGATGAACAGGAAGATGACTCCTCACTGAGCCATTGATGAACAGGAAGATGATTCCTCACTGAGCCATTGATGAACAGGAAGATGATTCCTCACTGAGCCATTGATGAACAGGAAGATGATTCCTCACTGAGCCATTGATGAACAGGAAGATGACTCCTCACTGAGCCATTGATGAACAGGAAGATGATTCCTCACTGAGCCATTGATGAACAGGAAGATGATTCCTCACTGAGCCATTGATGAACAGGAAGATGACTCCTCACTGAGCCATTGATGAACAGGAAGATGATTCCTCACTGAGCCATTGATGAACAGGAAGATGATTCCTCACTGAGCCATTGATGAACAGGAAGATGATTCCTCACCTAGCTGTTGATGAACAGGAAGATGATTCATGAGACATGAGAGATAAGTTATCAGTATGGTGAGCTGGACTAACAGACCAATAGTTATCAGTATGGACTAACAGGCCAGTAGTTATCAGTATGGTGAGTTGGACTAACAGGCCAATAGTTATCAGTATGGACAAACAGGCCAATAGTTATCAGTATGGACTAACAGGCCAGTAGTTATCAGTATGGTGAGTTGGACTAACAGGCCAATAGTTATCAGTATGGACTAACAGGCCAGTAGTTATCAGTATGGTGAGTTGGACTAACAGGCCAATAGTTATCAGTATGGTGAGCTGGACTAACAGACCAATAGTTATCAGTATGGTGAGCTGGACTAACAGACCAATAGTTATCAGTATGGACTAACAGGCCAATAGTTATCAGTATGGACTAACAGACCAATAGTTATCAGTATGGTGAGTTGGACTAACAGGCCAATAGTTATCAGTATGGACTAACAAACCAATAGTTATCAGTATGGTGAGTTGGACTAACATACCAATAGTTATCGGTATGGACTAACAGACCAATAGTTATCAGTATGGTGAGCTGGACTAACAGGCCAATAGTTATCAGTATGGACTAACAGGTCAATAATTATCAGTATGGTGAGCTGGACTAACAGGCCAATAATTATCAGTATGGACTAACAGGCCAATAGTTATCAGTATGGACTAACAGGCCAATAGTCATTAGTATGGACTAACAGACCAATAGTTATCAGTATGGTGAGTTGGACTAACAGGCCAATAGTTATCAGTATGGACTAAGAGGCCAATAGTTATCACTATGGACTAACAGGCCAGTAGTTATCAGTATGGACTAACAGGCCAATAGTTATCAGTATGGATTAACAGATCAATAATTATCAGTATGGACTAACAGGCCAATAGTTATCAGTATGGTGAGTTGGACTAACAGGCCAATAGTTATCAGTGTGGACTAACAGGCCAATAGTTATCAGTATGGACTAACAGGCCAATAGTTATCAGTATGGATTAACAGATCAATAATTATCAGTATGGACTAACAGGCCAATAGTTATCAGTATGGTGAGTTGGACTAACAGGCCAATAGTTATCAGTATGGACTAACAGGCCAATAGTTCTCAGTATGGACTAACAGGCCAATAGGTATCAGTATGGACTAACAGGCCAATAGTTATCAGTATGGTGAGCTGGACTAACAGGCCAATAGTTATCAGTATGGTGAGTTGGACTAACAGGCCAATAGTTATCAGTATGGTGAGTTGGACTAACAGGCCAATAGTTATCAGTATGGTGAGTTGGACTAACAGGCCAATAGTTATCAGTATGGTGAGTTGGACTAACAGGCCAATAGTTATCAGTATGGACTAACAGGCCAGTAGTTATCAGTATGGTGAGTTGGACTAACAGGCCAATAGTTATCAGTATGGACAAACAGGCCAATAGTTATCAGTATGGACTAACAGGCCAGTAGTTATCAGTATGGTGAGTTGGACTAACAGGCCAATAGTTATCAGTATGGTGAGCTGGACTAACAGACCAATAGTTATCAGTATGGTGAGCTGGACTAACAGACCAATAGTTATCAGTATGGACTAACAGGCCAATAGTTATCAGTATGGACTAACAGGTCAATAGTTATCAGTATGGACTAACATACCAATAGTTATCAGTATGGTGAGTTGGACTAACAGGCCAATAGTTATCAGTATGGACTAACAAACCAATAGTTATCAGTATGGTGAGTTGGACTAACATACCAATAGTTATCGGTATGGACTAACAGACCAATAGTTATCAGTATGGTGAGCTGGACTAACAGGCCAATAGTTATCAGTATGGACTAACAGGTCAATAATTATCAGTATGGTGAGCTGGACTAACAGGCCAATAATTATCAGTATGGACTAACAGGCCAATAGTTATCAGTATGGACTAACAGGTCAATAGTCATCAGTATGGACTAACAGGCCAATAGTCATTAGTATGGACTAACAGACCAATAGTTATCAGTATGGTGAGTTGGACTAACAGGCCAATAGTTATCAGTATGGACTAAGAGGCCAATAGTTATCACTATGGACTAACAGGCCAGTAGTTATCAGTATGGACTAACAGGCCAATAGTTATCAGTATGGATTAACAGATCAATAATTATCAGTATGGACTAACAGGCCAATAGTTATCAGTATGGTGAGTTGGACTAACAGGCCAATAGTTATCAGTGTGGACTAACAGGCCAATAGTTATCAGTATGGACTAACAGGCCAATAGTTATCAGTATGGATTAACAGATCAATAATTATCAGTATGGACTAACAGGCCAATAGTTATCAGTATGGTGAGTTGGACTAACAGGCCAATAGTTATCAGTATGGACTAACAGGCCAATAGTTCTCAGTATGGACTAACAGGCCAATAGGTATCAGTATGGACTAACAGGCCAATAGTTATCAGTATGGTGAGCTGGACTAACAGGCCAATAGTTATCAGTATGGTGAGTTGGACTAACAGGCCAATAGTTATCAGTATGGTGAGTTGGACTAACAGGCCAATAGTTATCAGTATGGTGAGTTGGACTAACAGGCCAATAGTTATCAGTATGGTGAGTTGGACTAACAGGCCAATAGTTATCAGTATGGACTAACAGGCCAATAGTTATCAGTATGGATTAACAGACCAATAATTATCAGTATGGACTAACAGGCCAATAGTTATCAGTATGGTGAGTTGGACTAACAGGCCAATAGTTATCAGTATGGACTAACAGGCCAATAGTTCTCAGTATGGACTAACCGGCCAATAGTTATCAGTATGGACTAACAGGCCAATAGTTATCAGTATGGTGAGTTGGACTAACAGGCCAATAGTTATCAGTATGGTGAGTAGGACTAACAGGCCAATAGTTATCAGTATGGACTAACAGGCCAATAGTTATCAGTATGGACTAAGAGGCCAATAGTTATCAGTATGGACTAACAGGCCAATAGTTATCAGTATGGTGAGCTGGACTAACAGGCCAGTAGTTATCAGTATGGTGAGCTGGACTAACAGACCAATAGTTATCAGTATGGACTAACAGGCCTATAGTTATCAGTATGGTGAGCTGGACTAACAGGCCAGTAGTTATCAGTATGGTGAGCTGGACTAACAGGCCAATAGTTATCAGTGTGGACTAACAGGCCAATAGTTATCAGTATGGTGAGCTGGACTAACTGGTCAATAGTCATCAGTATGGACTAACAGGCAGGTAGTTATCAGTATGGTGAGTTGGACTAAGAGGCCAATAGTTATCAGTGTGGACTAACAGGCCAATAGTTATCAGTGTGGACTAACAGGCCAATAGTTATCAGTATGGTGAGTTGGACTAACAGGCCAATAGTTATCAGTATGGACTAACAGGCCAATAGTTATCAGTATGGACTAACAGGCCAGTAGTTATCAGTATGGTGAGCTGGACTAACAGGCCAATAGTTATCAGTATGGTGAGCTGGACTAACAGGCCAATAGTTATCAGTATGGTGAGCTGGACTAACAGGCAAATAGTTATCAGTATGGTGAGCTGGACTAACAGGCCAATAGTTATCAGTATGGTGAGCTGGACTAACAGGCCAATAGTTATCAGTATGGTGAGCTGGACTAACAGGCCAGTAGTTATCAGTATGGTGAGTTGGACTAACAGGCCAATAGTTATCAGTATGGTGAGTTGGACTTACAGGCCAATAGTTATCAGTATGGACTAACAGGCCAGTAGTTATCAGTATGGTGAACTGGACTAACAGGCCAATAGTTATCAGTATGGTGAACTGGACTAACAGGCCAGTAGTTATCAGTGTGGTGAACTGGACTAACAGCCCAGTAGTTATCAGTATGGTGAACTGGACTAACAGGCCAATAGTTATCAGTATGGTGAACTGGACTAACAGGCCAGTAGTTATCAGTATGGTGAACTGGACTAACAGGCCAGTAGTTATCAGTATGGTGAGTTGGACTAACAGGCCAATAGTTATCAGTATGGTGAGCTGGACTAACAGGCCAATAGTTATCAGTATGGTGAGCT
>NW_026290882.1:50000-130000 GCF_023373465.1 Oncorhynchus keta | reverse complement strand
GTCGTTTGCTGCGGCGTTTAGTTCCGTCCATAGATCTCCCCGATGTGTGAATGCTGACGCAGCAGACAGCAGCAGGATATGAGTTCTAGCTGTCACCTTTATATGGTCTTAATGTCTGAACAGCAAATACATGGAAACATTGTGATCACCGCTCAGATTTGTTTTGTTTTGCACAAAAAAAAAAAAAAAAAAAAAAAACGTATGTGGAAAGCTGTGTGCACTTTGCAGTTTAATAATATACTGTAGCTCTATAAGTCAAATGCACACATGTTTAGTTTAGTAAGACAAGAACATGGTATTGAGATGCTAAAGTTAAAACATGAACATCGAGCAGGCTAGTGATTATTGTGAAAATCATGTTCCTTCAGCTGCACTAATATGTTGTTTTTGCGTGGCTAAACACACAATGTTATGTAATAAAAAGGCACACACACACACACACACACACACACACACACACACACACACACACACACACACACACACACACACACACACACACACACACACACACGCACGCACGCACACACAAAAACAACACGGGTCCACTGTTTAAACGTGGAGAAATGAGCTTATTGTTTAAAGTACAGAAGGCTTGTATACCTCAGCTGCCCTGTCTCTCCTGAAGAAACTAACTGTTACAGTCACAATCTGTCAGATCAAATGTATAGCGTGTAGAGGCTATATATCCAGGAGACGTGTACAAGTAAGTGTTTAAAAGTCCCAAAGTAAAAGCTACTATAGTCCGTGTTCATTGGCAGTTGGCCATGGGTTTGAAAGATCCATCGGGAAGTTGTCTGAAGATGCCCCTTAATGTGTCCAGTTCTCGGGTAAGATGTTCCACTCTCTTCCGCAGTCTTTCGTTGTCCGACGCCAGCTCGATCACTTTATGCTGCGTCTCAACATTGCGCATTTTCGCCTTGTCTCTACTCTTCCTCACCGCGACGTTGTTCCTCTCCCGCCTCAACCGGTACTCCGTGCTGGCCTTGTCGACGCGCTTTTTGGATTTACCCCGGTCCCGGTCTCGGTCTCGGTCGTCGCGTCCCATCATCTTCATGGATCCAACGGAGGACATGCTGCCATCCCTGTGGTGTGGACTCGGGACGGGCGTCGGCGGAGGCGTCGGGTGTCCAGGTTGGAGATGCATGGTCGTCTGCGCGCAGTGCGCAATCTGGTACTGAAGGTGGGAATGGTGGTAGGTTGGAGGCATAGAATGGCTCATTTCATCTTCTTCTCTGGGCTCTTGCTTTATCGCCACAGGTCTGATTCTCGTGGACTGGTTATCGTAAATGGGTTCAAGTTTAGATGTGTCCATATACCCGGGAATACAACCATAGCCCTGCTGCTGCTGCTGTTGGTGGTGCGCCCCCGAGCCAGAGCTCACCCCGTGGGGGTAGGGTTCGTACTCACTGTTCGCCAGCTTGAGTTTCTCTTGCTTCGAGCTGTTGTGGAATAGATCAGCCAGGAACTCGTCGTTGAAGGCTGCAGGGTCGATGTAAGCGCTGATGTCAATGGAGTTTTCGTTCTCACAGATCTCGCCGAGGTCTCCTCCTGCTCCGGGTCCAGCAGCGGAGGGGTCTTTGTAGCAGTAGGCGCTTTGCTGACTCTGACTCTGGGCTAGGCTGGTCATTAGGGGTCGTGGGGCGACCTCATAGAGGTTTGGTTGCTCCATGGAATATCTATAACCCGCCAGACATGGTGAGGAGCTGCGGGAATCCAGCTTGCTCACAGTACCGGAGGAAGCCGCACTGGCTAGACGAATAAACAGGACAGCTCCTTCACAGGTGCTCTCTCCAGGTATGAAGTAAATCTCTAACTCGCCACGAGAAGCTATAAACTAAATGTCTTGAATAAAGACTAGTGACTTTCCCTGGTACGACTGGTTTCGTCGAGACTATAGTTCTAAAGGACACTGTTTTAGCTGCAGGCTGAACTACTCCAGGCTGCTGAACCTCACAACTGTCAAAGTAGTCTCCTCTCTCCTATATATGCAGAGGGAAGGGGGCGGACGCGCAGCGCGCAGGGTCCTATTGCGCGCCTTTAGGCAGCAGTAGGTTATAGTAGACTAGACTGAAGATCCAAGGCCAAATCCCTTTACACCTGGAGAATATATATTGAATTTAATCAATTGGATCACTTAAAAAAAATGATTTAGAAATATTAATAATATATTAATATTAGCTAAACACATTTGGTTTGACATTATTTAAATATCTTTTAATTTGTATAACACCTTGATTTATTGTCATAATATATCATCTCATTCGAACAGTTTCTCCTTGTGCATTTGAACACCTAAACGTCCCCAGCAGAGCGACGCAACAGCCTCATTGCAATATATAAGACAAGCTGTTTTGATCATTGAGTGTCCCAAAATATTTAGCATGTTTTAAATGAAATATTATTTGGTTATTAAACTGCTGTTTCCATCAACGCTTCTACTAACGGTAAACTGACGTTCATAATAATATATATACTATTTAAACATAAGTTATTTCATAATGTATTAATACAAAATATATTGTGTTTTATTTTACCCACATATGCCCTTTCTCTTTCATATGTATCAATACGATGGAGGTGGAGGATTAACGCCAGTTTCACAACACATTTGGTAGAAACACAATAAATATTGGACACATAATAAATTAGGGCTAATTGTCAAACTAAATAGGCCAATATGCAAATACAGGTGCATGGTGCCACTCATTTATCAATTCACAATCTTTAAATCGATACTTAAATTGGATTCTATGTGCAAAGTGCACCGATGAGAATCATACACGATAATACACAGAGCAGTAATCTCTCTCAGCTCTTAAACTCGATACCCGAGACATCAACTGACAGTGTCCGCAGCACCGCACGCAGTTTGCGACTGTCTGCTTCCTCTGCGGAAGAGCTCGGCGACTTGTTGCGCGCTTTTCGATAGACGAGGGGATTAACCAATACACCGGATCCGGGGGGCAGAGCGCTCGTCACCCGGCGTCGTGAGTTTACTATCTTGGGGGGCTTGCCTCGCTCCATAATGGATAAATACCCGATAGATAGATCGCCCTGTTTTAACTGACGCATTAACATTCCAAAAGCAAAGAGACGCTGACGGATCGAGTCCAGTGGAGGCTGGTGAGGGGAGGACGGCTCATAATAATGTCTGGAAACGGAATACATGAAAATGGCATGTTTGATACCATTCCACCAAATTCTGCTCCAGCGGTTACCACGAGCACGCACCCCCCTGTGCTTGAGTCCGATCTGAACCGCGTCAAAATGTTAACAATAAAGAGAGCCGCATAGTTTATTAGTAAGGCTACACGACATATAAGGATACAATACTTTGGTGTTTTACAAGGTTTTTATATTTAGGATTGAAAGGGTTTATGTGCATACTTTCATTAACATCATAAACTTGTTCTTGCGATGTAATGTTATGCGGAACGAAGTGGGCTACTCTAGTGGAAGAACCCGTGTAATAACGCGTCATGGGTTGTGTGAGCGTGCATGTTTAACCAAGGCACAGAGGAACCACACCAGGCACCAGACAGACTCATGTCAACGGGCAGGGAGCTCCCTCTGTTGTTGCAGCAAGGAAACCTTTCCAACTGAGCACAAACGGAGAGCGGTGTTTCATAGCTCTCGTCCAGTGCGTTACGAGCAGCTCGCTTAACGGCTCAGCGACAGCAAGCCGCATGTAACACCCTGGACCAAAGCTAGATATTTCTCGCAGTCGCATATAACGAATCAAAGGCAACAGGCTATTCAATACGTCTAGTCTACTTGGAATGTCTTGGCTTAGTATTCTATACCTTCTACACATTAAAGGTTTTCCAAAATAACCTACATCTTTAATACTCGTGAAAAACTGAAATCAGACCAATAAAGAAAGACTGATTGAAGGCCAGGCACAGCAAGCCAATTTATTTACCTTTATTTTAACTAGGCAGGTCAGTTAAGAACACATTCTTATTTTCCATTATGGCCTACCGGGGAACAGTGGTAGGGGCAGAACGACAGTTTTTTACCTTGTCAACTCAGGGAATTAGATCTTGCAACCTTTCAGTTACAAGTCCAACGCTCTAACCACTAGGCTACCTGCCGCCCCTCCACTCTAACCACTAGGCTACCTGCCGCCCCTCCACTCTAACCACTAGTCTACCTGCCGCCCCTCCACTCTAACCACTAGGCTACCTGCCGCCCCTCCACTCAAACCACTAGGCTACCTGCCACCCCTCCACTCAAACCACTAGGCTACCTGCCGCCCCTCCACTCTAACCACTAGGCTACCTGCCGCCCCTCCACTCAAACCACTAGGCTACCTGCCACCCCTCCACTCTAACCACTAGGCTACCCTGCCGCCCCTCCACTCTAACCACTAGGCTACCTGCCGCCCCTCCACTCTAACCACTAGTCTACCTGCCGCCCCTACACTCTAACCACTAGGCTACCTGCCACCCCTACACTCTAACCACTAGGCTACCTTCCGTCCCTCCACTCTAACCACTAGGCTACCTGAAGATACCATCCCCTCCACTCTAACCACTAGGCTACCTGAAGATACACATCCCCTCCACTCTAACCACTAGTCTACCTGCCGTCCCTCCACTCTAACCACTAGGCTACCTGCCGTCCCTCCCTCTAACCACTAGGCTACCTGCCGCCCCTCCACTCTAACCACTAGGCTACCTGCCGCCCCTCCACCCTCCACTCTAACCACTAGTCTACCTGCCGCCCCTCCACTCTAACCACTAGTCTACCCTGCCGCCCCTCCACTCTAACCACTAGGCTACCTGCCGCCCCTCCACCCCTCCACTCTAACCACTAGGCTACCTGCCACCCTCCACTCTAACCACTAGGCTACCTGCAGCCACTCCACTCTAACCACTAGGCTACCTGCCGTCCCTCCACTCTAACCACTAGGCTACCTGCCGCCCCTCCACCCCTCCACTCTAACCACTAGTCTACCTGCAGCCACTCCACTCTAACCACTAGGCTACCTGCCGTCCCTCCACTCTAACCACTAGTCTACCTGCCGTCCCTACACTCTAACCACTAGGCTACCTGCCGCCCCTCCACCCCTCCACTCTAACCACTAGGCTACCTGCCGCCCCTCCACTCTAACCACTAGTCTACCTGAAGATACACATCGTCCCTCCACTCTAACCACTAGTCTACCTGCCGTCCCTCCACTCTAACCACTAGGCTACCTGCCGTCCCTCCCCTCTAACCACTAGGCTACCTGCCGCCCCTCCACTCTAACCACTAGTCTACCTGCCGCCCCGCCACCCCTCCACTCTAACCACTAGTCTACCTGCCGCCCCTCCACTCTAACCACTAGTCTACCCTGCCGCCCCTCCACTCTAACCACTAGGCTACCTGCCGCCCCTCCACCCCTCCACTCTAACCACTAGGCTACCTGCCACCCCTCCACTCTAACCACTAGTCTACCTGCAGCCACTCCACTCTAACCACTAGGCTACCTGCCGTCCCTCCACTCTAACCACTAGGCTACCTGCCGCCCCTCCACCCCTCCACTCTAACCACTAGTCTACCTGCAGCCACTCCACTCTAACCACTAGGCTACCTGCCGTCCCTCCACTCTAACCACTAGTCTACCTGCCGCCCCTCCACTCTAACCACTAGTCTACCTGCCTCCCCTCCACTCTAACCACTAGTCTACCTGCCGCCCCTCCACTCTAACCACTAGTCTACCTGAAGCCCCTCCACACTAACCACTAGGCTACTCCATCCCTCCCCTCTAACCACTAGTCTACCTGCCGCCCTCCACTCTAACCAC
This sequence comes from Oncorhynchus keta, assembly GCF_023373465.1. Lineage (NCBI taxonomy): Eukaryota > Metazoa > Chordata > Actinopteri > Salmoniformes > Salmonidae > Oncorhynchus > Oncorhynchus keta. The sequence continues at coordinate 124,206 of NW_026290882.1, read as the reverse complement.
TAGTCTACCTGCCTCCCCTCCACTCTAACCACTAGTCTAGCCTTCCCCTCCACTCTAACCACTAGTCTACCTGAAGATACCGTATCCACTCTAACCACAAGTAGGTCCCTCCACTCTGAACTAGTCTACACTGCCGCCCTCCACTCTAACCACTAGTCTGAAGACACATCGTCCCTCCACTCTAATCACTAGTCTACCTGAAGATACACATGTCCTCTGAGCAGGAACATGGAGAGAAGACCTTCCCAACTGGACGGGCTGCAGGCAGACTCTCTACTGTTGTAGTAGACAGTATTGAACCGTATCTCAGGTCTATTTAGGGTTGGTCTGAATAGCACTGCGTCAATGATTCAATTCATTATCTTGACTGAGCGATAAAGATTTGTCCTCCATTCCTTACACATGATTTATAAGTTTAGGGAGGTAGGGAGGGGGGGAGGGGCACCGAGAGGGAGGGGGGGGGCACCGAGAGGGAGGGGGAGGGGCACCGAGAGGGAGGGGGGAGGGGCACCGAGAGGGAGGGGGGGGGCACCGAGAGGGAGGGGGAGGGGCACCGAGAGGGAGGGGGAGGGGCACCGAGAGGGAGGGGGAGGGGCACCGAGAGGGAGGGGGAGGGGCACCGAGAGGGAGGGGGAGGGGCACCGAGAGGGAGGGGCAGGTAGGGAGGGGGAGGGGCACCGAGAGGGAGGGGGAGGGGCACCGAGAGGGAGGGGGAGGGGCACCGAGAGGGAGGGGAGGGGCACCGGGGGAGGGGGAGGGGAACCGAGAGGGAGGGGGAGGGGCACCGAGAGGGAGGTAGGGAGGGGCACCGAGAGGGAGGGGGAGGGGCACCGAGAGGGAGGGGGAGGGGCACCGAGAGGGAGGGGGAGGGTGATTATTGGCAGGTAGATCTTGACAGGGCATCACCATGAAGAGATAGGGGGAGGGGCACCGAGAGGGGGGGGGGAGGGGCACCGAGAGGGAGGGGGGAGGGTGATTATTGGCAGGTAGATGACAGAGAGGTGAACCACTGCAGTGAATGTTTGCTTTGTGTCGAGGCTGTTTAAAGGTAGGTGATGTACTATTGTCCCTCCCCATGGCCCCGAGTGGTGGCTCCACCCTGTTCTCTCTCTGGGTGTTTGCACAGGTCTTTTAAATAAGCTGTGTTCATTGACTCAGCCTTCAGAGCCAAACAGAAATAGAACTTGGCTCTGTGCTCACCCAGTGACAGAATGACGAGCTAGCCAATCAAAGGCCTCACTGAAACAAAGCTGGCTTGCTCCCCTCTCCATACAGAGCTGTTTACTGAGCTCTGGTTAGAACAGTGAGTCAGGACTGAGTTAGATAACCAAGTCCCCCTCGATAAGTACCAAATGGCACCCTTTATCCCTATATAGTGCACTACTTTAGACCAGAGCCCTATGGCACCCTATTGCCTATATTTAGTGCACTACTTTAGATCTCAGCCCTATGGCACCCTATTCCCTATATATAGTGCACTACTTTAGACCAGAGCCCTATGGCACCCTATTCCCTATATATAGTGCACTACTTTAGACCAGAGCCCTATGGCACCCTATTCCCTATATATAGTGCACTACTTTAGAGCCCTAGGCACCCTAGCCTATATTTAGTGCTACTTTAGATCACCCTATTCCCCCTATATATAGTGCACTACTTTAGACCAGAGCCCTATGGCACCCTATTCCCTATATATAGTGCACTACTTTAGACCAGAGCCCTATGGCACCCTATTCCCTATATATAGTGCACTACTTTAGACCAGAGCACTATGGCACCCTATTGCCTATATATAGTGCACTACTTTAGACCAGAGCACTATGGCACCCTATTCCCTATATATAGTGCACTACTTTAGACCAGAGCCCTATGGCACCCTATTCCCTATATATAGTGCACTACTTTAGACCAAAGCACATAGGGAGCCCCATAGTGCTCTGGTCTAAAGTAGTGCACTACATAGGGAATAGGGTGTCATTTGAGTGTGTGATGAGTCCAGTTGAACACCTTGTTGTTTTTTTTCTTTTTTTGGGGGGGTCATGGTCACCAGGTTGGTAACCAGGTTGGTAACCAGGTTTATCTGTAATTTCTCATCCATTTCCTGCTTTGTAATTGTTTGGAATCAGACAGTCCATTAAATGGATCATAGATAGTCTAGAAGCTGAGCTACTGAACCAGTAGTTCTTATGTGAAGAGACATGTAGTTGAATCCTTTATATCTAGATCTGCAGAATGACCATCCATATCACTCAGACTGTCCACACTGAAATCAACCTCTATTCCAACTGGTCGGCCCCAAGGGGGATTTTAACCCCCCTCCCCAAGGTCTCTGAGCAAAAAAATAAATAAATAAAAAAATGTTTTTTTGTTGCTGGACATAAAATACTAAAATAATTAATTTATTACTAAAAACACCAGCCAATCAGCTCCAAGTGATTTAAATATTGTAAATCTGTTCACGTGTATAATAAAGAGATGTGATCATGAGGTGCCTTGTAAAAGTTTTCATCCCCCTTGGCGTTTTTCCTATTAAGCTGCATTACAACCTGTAATTAAAATGGATTTTATTTGGATTTCATGTAACGGACAAACACAAAAATAGTCCACATTGGTGAAGAAAAAATATGTTGTTAATTAATTACTTACTTAATTCCCCCTAAATAAGATCTGGTGCAACCAATTACCTTCAGAAGTCACATAATTAGTTACATAAAGTCCACCTGTGTGCAATCTAAGTGTCACATGATCTGTCACATGATCTCAGCATATATATACATCTGTTCTGAAAGGCCCCAGTCTGCAACACCACTAAGCAAGGGGCACCACCAAGCAAGGGGCACCATGAACATCAAGGAGCTCTCCAAACAGGTCAGGGACAAAGTTGTGGAGAAGTACAGATCAGGTTTGGGTTATAAAAAAATATCCTAAACTTTGAACATCCCACGGAGCACCATTTAAATCCATTATTTTAAAAAATGGAAAGAATATGGCACCACAACAAACCTGCCAAGAGAGGGCCGCCCACCAAAACTCACAGACCAGGCAAGGAGGGCATTAATCAGAGAGGCAACAAAGAGACCAAAGATAACCCTGAAGGAGCTGCACAGCTCCACAGCGGAGATTGGAGTATCTGTCCACAAGACCACTTTAAGCCCTACACTCCACAGAGGAGATTGGAGTATCTGTCCATAAGACCACTTTAAGCCCTACACTCCACAGAGGAGATTGGAGTATCTGTCCACAAGACCACTTTAAGCCCTACACTCCACAGAGGAGATTGGAGTATCTGTCCACAAGACCACTTTAAGCCCTACACTCCACAGAGGAGATTGGAGTATCTGTCCACAAGACCACTTTAAGCCCTACACTCCACAGAGGAGATTGGAGTATCTGTCCATAGGACCACTTTAAGCCCTACACTCCACAGAGGAGATTGGAGTATCTGTCCACAAGACCACTTTAAGCCCTACACTCCACAGAGGAGATTGGAGTATCTGTCCACAAGACCACTTTAAGCCCTACCCTCCACAGAGGAGATTGGAGTATCTGTCCACAAGACCACTTTAAGCCCTACACTCCACAGAGGAGATTGGAGTATCTGTCCATAGGACCACTTTAAGCCCTACACTCCACAGAGGAGATTGGAGTATCTGTCCATAGGACCACTTTAAGCCCTACACTCCACAGAGGAGATTGGAGTATCTGTCCATAGGACCACTTTAAGCCCTACACTCCACAGAGGAGATTGGAGTATCTGTCCATAGGACCACTTTAAGCCCTACACTCCACAGAGGAGATTGGAGTATCTGTCCATAGGACCACTTTAAGCCCTACACTCCACAGAGGAGATTGGAGTATCTGTCCATAGGACCACTTTAAGCCCTACACTCCACAGAGGAGATTGGAGTATCTGTCCACAAGACCACTTTAAGCCCTACACTCCACAGAGGAGATTGGAGTATCTGTCCATAGGACCACTTTAAGCCCTACCCTCCACAGAGGAGATTGGAGTATCTGTCCATAGGACCACTTTAAGCCCTACCCTCCACAGAGGAGATTGGAGTATCTGTCCATAGGACCACTTTAAGCCCTACACTCCACAGAGGAGATTGGAGTATCTGTCCATAGTACCACTTTAAGCCCTAGACTCCACAGAGGAGATTGGAGTATCTGTCCATAGTACCACTTTAAGCCCTAGACTCCACAGAGGAGATTGGAGTATCTGTCCATAGGACCACTTTAAGCCCTACACTCCACAGAGGAGATTGGAGTATCTGTCCATAGGACCACTTTAAGCCCTACACTCCACAGAGGAGATTGGAGTATCTGTCCACAAGACCACTTTAAACTGTACACTCCACAGAGGAGATAGGAGTATCTGTCCACAAGACCACTTTAAGCCATACACTCCACAGAGGAGATTGGAGTATCTGTCCACAAGACCACTTTAAGCCCTACACTCCACAGAGGAGATTGGAGTATCTGTCCACAAGACCACTTTAAGCCCTACACTCCACAGAGGAGATTGGAGTATCTGTCCATAGGACCACTTTAAGCTGTACACTCCACAGAGGAGATTGGAGTATCTGTCCACAAGACCACTTTAAGCTGTACACTCCACAGAGGAGATTGGAGTATCTGTCCACAAGACCACTTTAAGCCATACACTCCACAGAGGAGATTGGAGTATCTGTCCACAAGACCACTTTAAGCCCTACACTCCACAGAGGAGATTGGAGTATCTGTCCATAGGACCACTTTAAGCCCTACACTCCACAGAGGAGATTGGAGTATCTGTCCATAGGACCACTTTAAGCCCTACACTCCACAGAGGTGATTGGAGTATCTGTCCACAAGACCACTTTAAGCTGTACACTCCACAGAGGAGATTGGAGTATCTGTCCATAGGACCACTTTAAGCCCTACACTCCACAGAGGAGATTGGAGTATCTGTCCACAAGACCACTTTAAGCCCTACACTCCACAGAGGAGATTGGAGTATCTGTCCACAAGACCACTTTAAGCCCTACACTCCACAGAGGAGATTGGAGTATCTGTCCATAGGACCACTTTAAGCCCTACACTCCACAGAGGAGATAGGAGTATCTGTCCACAAGACCACTTTAAGCCCTACACTCCACAGAGGAGATTGGAGTATCTGTCCATAGGACCACTTTAAGCTGTACACTCCACAGAGGAGATTGGAGTATCTGTCCATAGGACCACTTTAAGCCCTACACTCCACAGAGGAGATTGGAGTATCTGTCCATAGGACCACTTTAAGCCCTACACTCCACAGAGGAGATTGGAGTATCTGTCCATAGGACCACTTTAAGCCCTACACTCCACAGAGGAGATTGGAGTATCTGTCCACAAGACCACTTTAAGCCCTACACTCCACAGAGGAGATTGGAGTATCTGTCCATAGGACCACTTTAAGCCCTACACTCCACAGAGGAGATTGGAGTATCTGTCCATAGGACCACTTTAAGCCCTACACTCCACAGAGGAGATTGGAGTATCTGTCCATAGGACCACTTTAAGCCCTACACTCCACAGAGGAGATTGGAGTATCTGTCCACAAGACCACTTTAAGCCCTACACTCCACAGAGGAGATTGGAGTATCTGTCCATAGTACCACTTTAAGCCCTACACTCCACAGAGGAGATTGGAGTATCTGTCCACAAGACCACTTTAAGCCCTACACTCCACAGAGGAGATTGGAGTATCTGTCCATAGGACCACTTTAAGCCCTACACTCCACAGAGGAGATTGGAGTATCTGTCCATAGGACCACTTTAAGCCCTACACTCCACAGAGGAGATTGGAGTATCTGTCCATAGGACCACTTTAAGCCCTACACTCCACAGAGGAGATTGGAGTATCTGTCCACAAGACCACTTTAAGCTGTACACTCCACAGAGGAGATTGGAGTATCTGTCCATAGGACCACTTTAAGCCCTACCCTCCACAGAGGAGATTGGAGTATCTGTCCACAAGACCACTTTAAGCCCTACACTCCACAGAGGAGATTGGAGTATCTGTCCATAGGACCACTTTAAGCCCTACACTCCACAGAGGAGATTGGAGTATCTGTCCATAGGACCACTTTAAGCCCTACACTCCACAGAGGAGATTGGAGTATCTGTCCATAGGACCACTTTAAGCCCTACACTCCACAGAGGAGATTGGAGTATCTGTCCACAAGACCACTTTAAGCCCTACCCTCCACAGAGGAGATTGGAGTATCTGTCCACAAGACCACTTTAAGCTGTACACTCCACAGAGGAGATTGGAGTATCTGTCCATAGGACCACTTTAAGCTGTACACTCCACAGAGGAGATTGGAGTATCTGTCCATAGGACCACTTTAAGCCCTACACTCCACAGAGGAGATTGGAGTATCTGTCCATAGGACCACTTTAAGCTGTACACTCCACAGAGGAGATTGGAGTATCTGTCCATAGGACCACTTTAAGCCCTACACTCCACAGAGGAGATTGGAGTATCTGTCCACAAGACCACTTTAAGCCCTACACTCCACAGAGGAGATTGGAGTATCTGTCCACAAGACCACTTTAAGCTGTACACTCCACAGAGGAGATTGGAGTATCTGTCCACAAGACCACTTTAAGCCCTACACTCCACAGAGGAGATTGGAGTATCTGTCCATAGGACCACTTTAAGCCCTACACTCCACAGAGGAGATTGGAGTATCTGTCCACAAGACCACTTTAAGCCCTACCCTCCACAGAGGAGATTGGAGTATCTGTCCACAAGACCACTTTAAGCTGTACACTCCACAGAGGAGATTGGAGTATCTGTCCACAAGACCACTTTAAGCCCTACACTCCACAGAGGAGATTGGAGTATCTGTCCACAAGACCACTTTAAGCCCTACACTCCACAGAGGAGATTGGAGTATCTGTCCACAAGACCACTTTAAGCCCTACACTCCACAGAGGAGATTGGAGTATCTGTCCACAAGACCACTTTAAGCCCTACACTCCACAGAGGAGATTGGAGTATCTGTCCATAGGACCACTTTAAGCCCTACACTCCACAGAGGAGATTGGAGTATCTGTCCACAAGACCACTTTAAGCCCTACACTCCACAGAGGAGATTGGAGTATCTGTCCACAGGACCACTTTAAGCCCTACACTCCACAGAGGAGATTGGAGTATCTGTCCACAAGACCACTTTAAGCCCTACACTCCACAGAGGAGATAGGAGTATCTGTCCACAAGACCACTTTAAGCCCTACACTCCACAGAGGAGATTGGAGTATCTGTCCACAAGACCACTTTAAGCCCTACACTCCACAGCGGAGATTGGAGTATCTGTCCACAAGACCACTTTAAGCCCTACACTCCACAGAGGAGATTGGAGTATCTGTCCACAAGACCACTTTAAGCTGTACACTCCACAGAGGAGATTGGAGTATCTGTCCACAGGACCACTTTAAGCCCTACACTCCACAGAGGAGATTGGAGTATCTGTCCACAAGACCACTTTAAGCCCTACACTCCACAGAGGAGATTGGAGTATCTGTCCACAAGACCACTTTAAGCCATACACTCCACAGAGGAGATTGGAGTATCTGTCCACAAGACCACTTTAAGCTGTACACTCCACAGAGGAGATTGGAGTATCTGTCCATAGGACCACTTTAAGCCCTACACTCCACAGAGGAGATTGGAGTATCTGTCCATAGGACCACTTTAAGCCCTACACTCCACAGAGGAGATTGGAGTATCTGTCCACAAGACCACTTTAAGCCCTACCCTCCACAGAGGAGATTGGAGTATCTGTCCACAAGACCACTTTAAGCTGTACCCTCCACAGAGGAGATTGGAGTATCTGTCCATAGGACCACTTTAAGCCCTACACTCCACAGAGGAGATTGGAGTATCTGTCCGTAGGACCACTTTAAGCCCTACACTCCACAGAGGAGATTGGAGTATCTGTCCACAAGACCACTTTAAGCTGTACCCTCCACAGAGGAGATTGGAGTATCTGTCCATAGTACCACTTTAAGCCCTACACTCCACAGAGGAGATTGGAGTATCTGTCCATAGGACCACTTTAAGCCCTACACTCCACAGAGGAGATTGGAGTATCTGTCCACAAGACCACTTTAAGCTGTACACTCCACAGAGGAGATTGGAGTATCTGTCCACAAGACCACTTTAAGCCCTACACTCCACAGAGGAGATTGGAGTATCTGTCCACAAGACCACTTTAAGCCCTACACTCCACAGAGGAGATTGGAGTATCTGTCCACAAGACCACTTTAAGCCCTACACTCCACAGAGGAGATTGGAGTATCTGTCCACAAGACCACTTTAAGCCCTACACTCCACAGAGGAGATTGGAGTATCTGTCCACAAGACCACTTTAAGCCCTACACTCCACAGAGGAGATCTGTCCACAAGACCACTTTAAGTATCTGTCCACAAGACCACTTTAAGCCCTACACTCCACAGAGGAGATTGGAGTATCTGTCCATAGTACCACTTTAAGCCCTACACTCCACAGAGGAGATTGGAGTATCTGTCCACAAGACCACTTTAAGCCCTACACTCCACAGAGGAGATTGGAGTATCTGTCCATAGGACCACTTTAAGCCCTACACTCCACAGAGGAGATTGGAGTATCTGTCCATAGGACCACTTTAAGCCCTACACTCCACAGAGGAGATTGGAGTATCTGTCCATAGGACCACTTTAAGCCCTACACTCCACAGAGGAGATTGGAGTATCTGTCCACAAGACCACTTTAAGCTGTACACTCCACAGAGGAGATTGGAGTATCTGTCCACAAGACCACTTTAAGCCGTACACTCCACAGAGGAGATTGGAGTATCTGTCCACAAGACCACTTTAAGCCCTACACTCCACAGAGGAGATTGGAGTATCTGTCCATAGGACCACTTTAAGCCCTACACTCCACAGAGGAGATTGGAGTATCTGTCCATAGGACCACTTTAAGCCCTACACTCCACAGAGGAGATTGGAGTATCTGTCCACAGGACCACTTTAAGCCCTACACTCCACAGAGGAGATTGGAGTATCTGTCCACAAGACCACTTTAAGCCCTACCCTCCACAGAGGAGATTGGAGTATCTGTCCACAAGACCACTTTAAGCTGTACACTCCACAGAGGAGATTGGAGTATCTGTCCACAAGACCACTTTAAGCCCTACACTCCACAGAGGAGATTGGAGTATCTGTCCACAAGACCACTTTAAGCTGTACACTCCACAGAGGAGATTGGAGTATCTGTCCACAAGACCACTTTAAGCCCTACACTCCACAGAGGAGATTGGAGTATCTGTCCACAAGACCACTTTAAGCTGTACACTCCACAGAGGAGATTGGAGTATCTGTCCATAGGACCACTTTAAGCTCTACACTCCACAGAGGTGATTGGAGTATCTGTCCATAGGACCACTTTAAGCTCTACACTCCACAGAGGTGATTGGAGTATCTGTCCATAGGACCACTTTAAGCTGTACACTCCACAGAGGAGATAGGAGTATCTGTCCATAGGACCACTTTAATCCGTACCCTCCACAGAGCTGGGCTTTATGGAAGAGAAAAAGGCATTGCTTAAAGAAAAAAAATATGTTCGGTGTTTCGCCAAAAGGCATGTGGGAGACTCCCCAAACATATGGAAGAAGGTACTGTGGGAGACTCCCCAAACATATGGAAGAAGGTACTGTGGGAGACTCCCCAAACATATGGAAGAAGGTACTGTGGGAGACTCCCCAAACATATGGAAGAAGGTACTGTGGGAGACTCCCCAAACATATGGAAGAAGGTACTGTGGGAGACTCCCCAAACATATGGAAGAAGGTACTGTGGGAGACTCCCCAAACATATGGAAGAAGGTACTGTGGGAGACTCCCCAAACATATGGAAGAAGGTACTGTGGGAGACTCCCCAAACATATGGAAGAAGGTACTGTGGGAGACTCCCCAAACATATGGAAGAAGGTACTGTGGGAGACTCCCCAAACATATGGAAGAAGGTACTGTGGGAGACTCCCCAAACATATGGAAGAAGGTACTGTGGGAGACTCCCCAAACATATGGAAGAAGGTACTGTGGGAGACTCCCCAAACATATGGAAGAAGGTACTGTGGGAGACTCCCCAAACATATGGAAGAAGGTACTGTGGGAGACTCCCCAAACATATGGAAGAAGGTACTGTGGGAGACTCCCCAAACATATGGAAGAAGGTACTGTGGGAGACTCCCCAAACATATGGAAGAAGGTACTCTGGTCAGGTACTCTGGTCAGTTGAGACTAAAATGTAGCTTTTTGGCCATCAATGAAAAAGTTATCTGCCACAAACCCAACACCTATCATCACCTCGAGAACACCATCCCCACAGTGAAGCATGGTGGTGCCAGCGTCATGCTGTGGGGATATTTTTCCATCGGCAGGGAAACTGGTCAGAATTGAAGGAATGATGGATGGCGCTAAATACAGGGAAATTCTTGAGGGAAACCTCTTTCAGTCTTCCAGAGATTTGAGACTGGGACGGAGGTTCACCATCCAGCAGGACAATGACCCTAAGCATACTGCTAAAGCAACACTCGACTGGTTTAAAGGAGAAACATTTTAATGTCTTGGAATGGCCTAGTCAAAGCACAGACCTCAATCCAGTTGAGAATCTGTGGTATGACTTAAAGATTGCTGCACACCAGCGGAACCCATCCAACTTGAAGGAGCTGGAGCAGTTTTGCCTTGAAGAATGGGCAAAAATCCCAGTGGCTGGAAGTGCCAAGCTTATAGAAACATACCCCAGGAGACTTGCAGCTGTATTTGCTGCAAAAGGTGGCTCCACAAAGTATTGACTAGCATAGTAGTTAGTATAATGGTTATGCACGCTTGTTTCTGGTTTGTTCCACAATAAAAAACAAACACATTTTACATCTTCAAAGTGGTGGGCATGTTGTGTAAATCAAAGGATACAACCCCCCAATAAAATAAAATCTATTTAAATTACAAAGTTTACAAACATTTTAGGTTGTAAGGCAACAAAATAGGAATAATGCCAAGGGAGGTGAATACTTTTATATACAAATGTAACCAAGGTTTGAAATGATTATGTTTTAGTCAAATATTATTAGTTTGGGCTTCTTGCAGTCCACAAATTATTTATTTAATTATGTTCTAGCCCTGACCATCCTTCCAGAAAGAATCGGCCCGCAGCTGAATTTAGTTCCTGATTCCTGCTTTATTCCATCTTTCTTCAATTTATTAAAAATATATATATATCTCTAAATTCAATTCAGATGCAGCCTAGTGTGTGTTTAAAATTCCCATAAAAACATTGATTACACACACAAAAACAAAAATGATTGGTTGAAAGTTTGTACTCAATTTTAATTTACAAATGCACGTTACCCCAATATAATCTTATAAAAAAAAAGAGCAAGTCTAGCTAAGAGAAAATGCTGCCCAGCAACATTCAAACCAAAACAAATATTCATGGAAATATTTATCAAATTTGTTACATTTTACAAAATATTTTTCTATTGAATTTGACATTATTTTCCTTTTAGTGTCTAGTCTTCTGTTCAACAACACAGCACAACATGTTGAAGAGAATAGTTTCAATATGCCCATATTTTCTATTGTTTCTCTTTTATGCAAAAAAAAAAGACATATTTGAACAGTGCCCCCCACATGCAAACCACTTCCATCATGCTGCTTTTTAAAAATCCAAGTTGTAGAAAAAAACAGAGATTACAAAAAAAACTAACAAAAAAAAACATTTGAAAAGATGCTTCAGAGGTCTTGTTGAGAAAGCAAAAGGCCCTGTCTGGTGTGGATAATACTGGTAGCCTGAGGTACAGAAGTCTACAACAGCCAAGAGGCACCCTAGATGTTATATATAGTGCACTGCCTGTTGACAAGGCTCTACTCAAAAAGTAGTGCACTATAAAAATAAAAAAAATTGGGGACAGGGTCGCCATTGGGGACGCATCCTATTCATCAGACACTCAACAGACAACGTCGACACCTCTGGCCAAATACACATCCACATCATCATCGTCTTCCTCATCACATCAGGATATGCCGTTGTTTCAGAGGAGACAATCCTACAGCTGGATGATAACTCAAGTCTGACAACAGAAACAAAACAAAAAATAAAAATATTTAAAAAAAAATCAGGTGTCTGCCTTTCTTTCTACACATTCTGACTCCGAATGAGCCTCTGACTGAGCCTCCGACTGAGCCTCCGACTGAGCCTCCGACTGAGCCTCCGACTGAGCCTGCCTTTCTATCTACACATTCTGACTCCGACTGAGCCTCCGACTGAGCCTCCGACTGAGCCTCCGACTGAGCCTCCGACTGAGCCTGCCTTTCTCTCTACACATTCTGACTCCGACTGAGCCTCCGACTGAGCCTCCGAAGCCTCCGACTGAGCCTCCGACTGAGCCTGCCTTTCTTTCTACACATTCTGACTCCGAATGAGCCTCTGACTGAGCCTCCGACTGAGCCTCCGGCTGAGCCTCCGACTGAGCCTCCGACTGAGCCTCCGACTGAGCCTGCCTTTCTCTCTACACATTCTGACTCCGACTGAGCCTCCGACTGAGCCTCCGACTGAGCCTGCCTTTCTCTCTACACATTCTGACTCCGACTGAGCCTCCGACTGAGCCTCCGATTTAGCCTCCGACTCCTGCCTTTCTCTCTACACATTCTGACTCTGACTGAGCCTCCGACTGAGCCTCCGACTGAGCCTCCGACTGAGCCTGCCTTTCTCTCTACACATTCTGACTCCGACTGAGCCTCCGACTGAGCCTCCGACTGAGCCTGCCTTTCTCTCTACACATTCTGACTCTGACTGAGCCTGACACCACTGGAGGCGGGAGCCAACGTGCCTCGCTCTGTTCTAGCGAGCCGGGGCCAATTAGGAGGTCATTTAGCATCCCCAACGCCCAGACAGACAGAATGGCTCATTGTCCTGTTGTTCGGTCTTTCTCTCCAGGTTTTTAGGGTTGGTTTGGAGAAAGGCTTAACTTTGAATTAGCGGCGGCCTTGTGACGCAGTGCGAAACGTCTGGAGTTTAATCCCACGGAGGTTTGCATGATAGTCTGGGCTGTCTGGACTGTCTGGGCTGTCTGGGCAGTCTGGGCAGTCTGGGCAGTCTGGGCTGTCTGGGCTGTCTGGGCAGTCTGGGCTGTCTGGGCTGTCTGGGCAGTCTGGGCAAAGTCACAGTCTGGGCTCTGCTGTCTGGGCTGTCTGGGCCCCCAGTCTGGGCACTGGGCTCTGCCCTGGGCCCCTGGGCAGTCTGGGCTGGGACCCCTTAACTGCAACACACCTCTGCCCCCCCACCGCCCCCTGCCCCCCCGAACACACCTCTGCCCTGCCCCCCGAACACACCTCTGCCCTGCCCCCCCGAACACACCTCTGCCCTGCCCCCCACCGAACACACCTCTGCCCTGCCCCCCACCGAACACACCTCTGCCCCCCCCCCCGACACACCTCTGCCTTGCCCCCCGAACACACCTCTGCCCTGCCCCCCGAACACACCTCTGCCCTGCCCCCCGAACACACCTCTGCCCTGCCCCCCCCGAACACACCTCTGCCCTGCCCCCCGAACACACCTCTCCCACCCCTGAACACACCTCTGCCCCCCCAGCCTGTATCCCAAATGACACCCTAATTCCTTATTTAGCGAACTACATTTGAAACCTTTTCTTTTGAGCAGTGCCACATAGGGGGTCGAAACTAGTGCACCGTCTAGGGAACAGGGCTCTGTTTGAGACGCCACCTCTGCCCATCTGGGTCTCTGACTAGAAGGGCTGGTCTGAGGCCTGTTGGAACTATGGGTAAATAAACACAACCGACTGACTGTATCTCACACAGGCCTGAAACCTAACTCGAGATTATGAAAAGCTCCCATTTGACGTCAACAACACAACACGTCTTGAGAAAAAGAAAAAAACAAGGTTTAAGCGTTCTGATCTTAAGTTAAGCTTTGGGTCCAATCCTACCTCTTTGACTCTTGATATTTACAGTCCTCTTCTATCCAAAACAGCCCAAAGCAGAAGTAAAGCCATTCGATTAGGACACAACAACAAAATATATATATTTAAAAATAAAAAATGTACAACGTGTGCATATCTGAAGCCAACAGACGCATCCCCCCCCCAAAAAAACAGGCATCATTCTGATTAACTTCAACCGTAGTGAATGTACTGACAATACTAAAAACGCCAGACAAAAAAATGGTAGCTAGTTCACCAAACATTCTTTTAAAAGGAACAAGAAACCCAAAATAATAAAATATATACTCCCCCCCCCCCTCACCCACATCATCATCTTAACTAAGTGAATAGTTTATCTTGTGACTCAACAGGGTCTCTTTAGAAATGTCTCCAAATTGTAAAAAAAAAAAAAAAAAGAAGAAGAAATCTCATCATTGTGAACCAATCTGAACGCACAAAGAAGACAACAGTGAAATCTCTCTGCCAGTATATATCATCTCTGGGAGGAGCCAGAGGAAGGCTAAGAAGCAGTGGCGAGCTGTCTATTTACCATCACCCTGGTTGACTCAAAATGGCCCCCTATTCCCTTCATAGTGCACTACTTTAGACCAGGGCCCTATGGGGAAAATAGGGTGCCGTTTGGGAAGCACTCAACCGTGAGGTATCATATTTCATGTCCCTGCTGCCCTCTTCTCACTGGCTGCTGTTGTTGTTACACGCCCCATTGTTGTTGTTGTTGTTGTTGTTGTTGTGGGCGGGGCTGGCCCCCTCCGCGCCAGGCGCTTGGACGTTGTCGGCCAGGTTGTGGGCGTGTTCCAGGAAGAGGTCCTTGAGGACAGACAGCTCTTTGCTGAGCAGCTTGATCTTGGCCTCCAGCCTCTCGTTCTCCTCTTTCAGCTCGTTGACACGTTGCTGCGTGTCCTGGGCCTTCTGCTTGGATCTCATCCTGCTCTTCTTAACCGCCAGGTTGTTCCGTTCCCGACGCTGGCGGTACTCGTCACTGTCCTTGTCCCCCGACGTCTTCTTCATCTTGGCCTTGCCTCCTCCTCCTCCTTCGGCTGGGGTGGCAGGGACTAGCTGGGGTACCAGCTGTAAGCTTCCTCCTGGTGTTGTTGATGTTGCTCCACTAGCTTGGCCCTGGATCACACTAACAGCCCCCCTGTTCTGCTCCGTGTTTATCGTCTGCTGCGACCTCTTGCTCATTTGGTTTGGATCTGCTGACCGCTCGCCTCACTGTCCGTCTGCTATGACTGGCGTGCTGGTTGGGTGGCACTCTGGATGAATTTGGTGTCTGGACGCGCTCCTGTAGACTGGAGTTACTGGAGTCTGGAAGGACAAGGGAAATATGTTAGTCTTTCCCCCGAGAAGAGAAAAAAAGATAAGAAATACATGTTGATAGGGGATTCATTATTAAAATACAAACAGGTGACAGCTAAGAACATTCTAGACTATGAGCTTTTAGTCAGAACTACTTGAGTCAAGTGTAGTCAGGGAAATAGAGGGACTCAACCTCAGTAGCACAATTACTATTATTTAAAAAAAATTTTTAACTAGGCAAGTCAGTTAAGAACAAATTATTATTTTCAATCATGGCCGGTTGTGATACAGCCTGGAATCGAACCAGTGGCTGCAGTGACGCCTCTAGCACTGAGATGCTGCGCTGCTCGGGAGCCCCATATAATTTCTAGCAATCTTGATTTCACCAGACATAAATCAATGAAGATCTGGGTCCACATGGGTTATGAGAAGAGATGCTAGAACGAGGAACTCCTCCCTACAAGTTAAGGACAAGTCTACGGGTCAAATTCCCCCCCCACCCACCACCACCAATAATCAGAAATTCTAAATATCCTATCCGTCTGTGAAATCGTGATTTGTCCACATAACCAGCGAGGGAAAATCCAATCACTGGAACTATTGGTGCCCAGTAATGAAGACAGACCGACAGTTCCATCATGTATGTTACAGTCTGACCCACCAGAGACGACGTTTATATTGGTGCCCAGTAATGAAGACAGACCGACAGTTCCATCATGTATGTTACAGTCTGACCCACCAGAGACGATGTTTATATTGGTGCCCAGTAATGAAGACAGACCGACAGTTCCATCATGTATGTTACAGTCTGACCCACCAGAGACGACGTTTATATTGGTGCCCAGTAATGAAGACAGACCGACAGTTCCATCATGTATGTTACAGTCTGACCCACCAGAGACGACGTTTATATTGGTGCCCAGTAATGAAGACAGACCGACAGTTCCATCATGTATGTTACAGTCTGACCCACCAGAGACGACATTTATACTAAAACACATGATGGGGGGGATTTATGAAAACAAGCTACATTGAATGCAAAAAAAACATATATCTAGAATATGTAGCTAAATAATATTGCGCATTTTCATATTGACATTAAAAATGTTGATTGATTTTTTTTGTTGTTGTTGTTATGGAAACAGATCTGGTCTGGTTTAAGCCCCTCCCCCAATTTGCATTAATTCACCCAACATTTATCTGTCATCACAAACACATGTTATTCTCCCTGAGGGAAAGTGAAAAATCATAGTTATTAATGTTAAGTCTGATAAGGTCACACAGGGAGTTGTGTGTCTGTGACATCTCTCTCTCTCTGTCCCTGTCGGTCAGTTCAGCTGTCTGCTAGTTTAACGGTAGTGTTGCCGGTGATTGCATCATCGCATCCCTCCCTCCGTAGATCTGCTCTTTGTGCCACCGGAGAGGAACTCCGTAGCCATGCAGTGGTAAGCAACAAAAAAAACCCACAGACGTTTTGGGATAATAAAAAAAAAACAAATAATAATAATAATATTAATAATAATAATTGTACCGGTGAATTCACTAAAAAAAAATAATAAAAAAAAAAAACTAACACACAAAACGTTTTGACGTGAGAATGTGTATGGAAATAGACGAACAAAGAGCCTATATTAGAGAGATTTGTCAATAGCAGGAGGCGTGGAGCTCTCGGCTAACTAGACAACTGGCTAACAGCTAGCTAGCATTTCCTTTACTAACCGAACATAACCTCACCTAAACGTCAAAAAAACACACTCACTTTGAACGCCACATCACTATATAGTTTATCACACCGCTGTTTAGTAAACTACACGTTTATTTTAAGCATGCCTGGTCACAGCTGGTGTGTAAATTAGCACAAATATGCCGTACAGTTTGTGGAGTCCATTTAGCCTAGCTAGCTAGCTATTACCCTTTTCCTCCTCCATAGAAGATGACTTGGGGAGAAGAAAAAACATACCAAATCAACGACGTTACCTTGTCTGCTTTTTTTTTTTTTTTTTTTTTTTTTTTTTTAGGTGTCGTCAATTGCCCATCAAAAGAATAAAAAGTTGGGAAGTAAAATGTCCGTATTTTTCGTTGACCAAATAAGTTAAGTTGATGAAGTCTTGTGTATGTTTTGTTGCTGCTCCAAGTATTGCGAAATCGTTTTGACCATATAGGGGCATCTACCAGCCCAGCCAATGAGCTTCGGCGGTGAGGACGATGGGTGACGCAATAAACTGCTTGAGTGACAGGTTGAACAACCAATGGGATGAACTATATTTGCATTTAGCTCGTGTTATTTATGTCATATGAAGAAGAAGAAGAAAAAAAATATGTCGTGAGTTCACACAATGAATTCGTTCATTGCTAATGACCTGTTTCGGGCAAGAGACGCAAAATTCCAACAGTTGACATGAGTTAAAAAAAAAAAAATAATTAGTTCAATTATTTTTTTAAATACTTAAATATACAAAATTGCTCTTGATATATCATATAATAAATAGCCTGCCATGTGTGATCTCCACATCTTTGGTGTGTTAGCATCATCTTGGATCATCTACATTGTGCAGCACAGACACAGATTCACACAGACACAGATTCACACAGACACAGATTCCACACAGACACAGATTCACACAGACACAGATTCCACACAGACACAGATTCCACACAGACACAGATTCACACAGACACAGATTCACACAGACACAGATTCCACACAGACACAGATTCACACAGACACAGATTCCACACAGACACAGATTCACACAGACACAGATTCACACAGACACAGATTCACACAGACACAGATTCCACACAGACACAGATTCACACAGACACAGATTCACACAGACACAGATTCACACAGACACAGATTCACACAGACACAGATTCACACAGACACAGATTCCACACAGACACAGATTCACACAGACACAGATTCACACAGACACAGATTCACACAGACACAGATTCACACAGACACAGATTCCACACAGACACAGATTCCACACAGACACAGATTCACACAGACACAGATTCACACAGACACAGATTCACACAGACACAGATTCCACACAGACACAGATTCACACAGACACAGATTCACACAGACACAGATTCACACAGACACAGATTCCACACAGACACAGATTCACACAGACACAGATTCACACAGACACAGATTCCACACAGACACAGATTCACACAGACACAGATTCACACAGACACAGATTCACACAGACACAGATTCCACAAAGACACAGATTCACACAGACACAGATTCCACACAGACACAGATTCACACAGACACAGATTCACACAGACACAGATTCACACAGACACAGATTCCACACAGACACAGATTCACACAGACACAGATTCACACAGACATAGATTCCACACAGACACAGATTCACACAGACACAGATTCCACACAGACACAGATTCACACAGACACAGATTCACACAGACACAGATTCCACACAGACACAGATTCACACAGACACAGATTTCACACAGACACAGATTCCACACAGACACAGATTCACACAGACACAGATTCACACAGACACAGATTCACACAGACACAGATTCACACAGACACAGATTCACACAGACACAGATTCCACACAGACACAGATTCACACAGACACAGATTCACACAGACACAGATTCCACACAGACACAGATTCACACAGACACAGATTCACACAGACACAGATTCACACAGACACAGATTCCACACAGACACAGATTCACACAGACACAGATTCCACACAGACACAGATTCACACAGACACAGATTCCACACAGACACAGATTCACACAGACACAGATTCACACAGACACAGATTCACACAGACACAGATTCTTAAATTAGCCTTCAACTAAAACATTGTACTCTTTTAGCAAAACAAATCCTTTTCAAATCACGTTGGGAAGAATAGATTCCAGCTTTTTTATTACAAATCTCTCTCTCTCTCTCCTTCCCTCTCTCCTTCCTGTTCAGTACATTCCTGTGAACAACAGCCCATAAAAGTATATAGTTTTAATACACGTATCGGAGGGAGTGTTTAGTTTGGCTAATATGATTGGACAGAAGTGGTAGACCCATGTGGGAATATTGCCATATTCACCTGTGTAAATCAATCCAATAACATATCTCAACATGATAGAATATTTCTGTGTGACAGACCACTAGGTGGTGCTAGACTATGCCACCACTTGAATTGATAAGGAGCCAAGGGGAACTCCAAAACATATAAGCCTTCAATTGAATGAAGATAATCAATCAATATGGGGCAGCAGGTAATCTAGTGGTTAGTGTGGAGGGGTGGCAGGGTAGACTAGTGGTTAGAGTGGAGGGGCGGCAGGGTAGCCTAGTGGTTAGAGTGGAGAGGCGGCAGGGTAGCCTAGTGGTTAGAGTGGAGGGGTGGCAGGGTACCCTAGTGGTTAGAGTGGAGGTGCGGCAGGTAGACTAGTGGTTAGAGTGGAGGGACGGCAGGTAGACTAGTGGTTAGAGTGGAGAGGCGGCAGGGTAGCCTAGTGGTTAGAGTGGAGGTGCGGCAGGTAGACTAGTGGTTAGAGTGGAGGGACGGCAGGGTAGCCTAGTGGTTAGAGTGGAGGGGTGGCAGGGTACCCTAGTGGTTAGAGTGGAGGGGCAGCAGGGTAGCCTAGTGGCTGGGGTGGAGGGGCGGCAGGGTAGCCTAGTGGTTAGAGTGGAGGGGAGGCAGGGTAGCCTAGTGGTTAGAGTGGAGGGGCGGCAGTGTAGCCTAGTGTTTAGAGCGTTGGACTAGTAACCGAAAGGTTGAAATATCAAATCCCCGAGCTGACAAGGTAAAAAATCTGTTGTTCTGCCCCTGAACAAGGCAGTTAACCCACTGTTCCTAGACTGTCATTGTAAATGAGAATTTGTTCTTAACTGACTCTCTGTTCTTATTTAACTAGGCAATAAAGGTATAATATCACATCTGATTATACATATGTATCCCTTTCTCCCACCTGCTCTCCCATTCTCTCTCTCTCTCTCTCTTAGTGAACCTTTTGCACCTGGTATTCCGTTTGTGTCAACAGTGACCAGAGCCACCATGGAAATCGAGGCACCAACAGCATCGATGGATCCCAAGTTTAAGGATGGTATCGTCGTCCGCGCTGGTGAAACGTTTGTTATCCGAGCGGATATCCTGGGGACGCCACTCCCCAGAGTCAAGTGGTTAAAAGACGGAAAAGAAATTGATAAAACCGCCCCGAGAACGGAGGTCGTAAAAACGTTTGAACGTACAGTTCTAACAGTTCTAGATTGCGTCAGAGTGGACGGCGGACAGTTCGTCCTGAGTCTCAGCAATGTGGCCGGAAAGAAAGATATACCTGTCAATGTTAAGGTTCTTGATAGACCTGGTCCACCTGATGGGCCATTGAAGATAACTGGTGTGACTGCAGAGAAAGCCGCGCTGCACTGGAGTCATCCGTTACAAGACGGCGGTGCCAGTGTTTCCCATTATATCATTGAAAAGAGGGTAACCAACCGCGTGTCATGGACTGTAGTCCAACCGGAAACCCAAGCAGTCAGCTACAAAGTGACTAAACTTGTACCCGGCACTGAGTACATCTTCAGAGTGAAAGCGGTGAATAGGTTTGGCATTGGTGAACCTCTTGAATCAGACCCGGTTACTGCATGTTGTCCTTTCAAGCCGCCCAGCTCTCCTTCCACACCTGAAGCAAGCGCTATAACAAGCGACTCAATGGTTCTTACATGGAATCGTCCAGAAAACGATGGTGGCTCAGAAATAGATGGCTATATCGTTGAAAAACGCGATAAAGACGGTGTTAGATGGACAAAGTGTAACAAGAGAAGACTTAACGATATTCGGTTCAGATGCACCGGACTCGCCGAGGGGCATTCCTACGAGTTCAGAGTATCTGCTGAGAATTCTGCTGGTGTGGGAGTGCCAAGTGTACCAACAGGATATATCAAAGCTTGTGACCCCTTATATCCACCAGGTCCTCCTTACAACCCTAGGGTGACAGACCAGTCAACCACAACCGTGTCCATCTCATGGTCAAAGCCCATCTATGATGGCGGAGCAGCCATCAAAGGATATGTTGTTGAGATGAAGGAAGTAACGGAGGAAGAGTGGACAACCTGTACACCGACAACTGGTGTTGAAGAAACACACTTCACTGTGAAAACGCTGAAGGAGAATGGAGAATACAACTTCCACGTCTGTGCGATTAACACTGAAGGAGTTGGGGAACCCGCTGATGTACCAGGGACTGTAGTTACATCTGAAAGACTTGAGGCACCTGAGATTGAACTAGATTCAGACCTGAGGAAAATGGTGTCAGTTCGGGCGTGTGCGACACTGCGTCTGTTTGTCCCATTCAAAGGAGAACCTCGACCTGTAGTCAAGTGGTCCAAGATGGAAGGTCCTCTTACTGAGCGTGCACACATTGAGGTCACAAGCACCTACACAGTCCTTGTCATCCACACTGTCAACAGACTTGACACTGGTAAGTATGCGTTGACTCTTGAGAACGTCAGCGGTATGAAGTCTGCTTTCATTAATGTCACAGTGTTGGATTCACCAAGTGCCCCTGAGCACTTTGAAGTCAAGGACATTACTAGAGATTCTGTATCACTATCCTGGGAGCCTCCACTGATTGACGGCGGAGCTAAGATCACACATTACATTGTGGAGAAGAGAGAAGCTCAAAGACGGGCCTTTACCAGTGTTTCCGAGAACTGTGGAAGAAATAGAATGAAGATTGACAACCTCATAGAAGGGGGACTTTATTACTTCCGTGTACGAGCTGTTAATGAGCTCGGTGTGGGTTTGCCAGCGGAAACACCAGAACCAATCAAGGTATCCCAAGCTCCTTTGCCTCCTGGTAAAGTCACTGTTGTCGATGTTACTCACGACAGTGTGAGTCTGTCATGGGAAAAGTCTGACGACGACGGTGGAAGCAGAATCAAATGCTACGTAGTGGAAATGCAAACCAAGAGCGATGACAAATGGACTGTGTGTACTGAGATACGGGGATTGAGATCAACTATTGATGGACTCTTAACAGGTGAGGAATATTCATTTAGGGTTAGTGCAGTCAATGAAACAGGCAAGAGTGAACCGAAGCTACTGGCAGAGGCTGTCGTAGTAAACGACGACACAGTGGAACCCATCATAGATCTGATGTGCAACACGTTCAGTGTCAAGGCAGGAGACGACCTGAAGATCGATGTTCCATTTAGAGCCAGACCTGAACCTGAGGTTTCATGGAAGAAAGATGGTGCTGAGTTGAAGGAGACAACCAGGGTTAGCTTTCTAACATCTAATAACTCATCACTAATCACTATCAGAAACACAACCAGGGAGGAATCAGGGAACTATGAGATCACCTTAAGCAACACAGTTGGTAGAAAATCAGCCATAATAGCTGTGGTCATCTTGGATAAACCTGGCCCACCTGGTGCAATCAAGGTAGATGAGGTCAACGCTGACTATATTTCACTGTCTTGGGATCCCCCACTCTACGATGGTGGATGTCCAATCAGCAACTACGTGGTAGAGAAGAGAGATACTACCACTACAACATGGAAGGCCGTTTCATCCACAGTTGCCAGAACATCTATTAAGGTTCCTCGTTTGACACAAGGCACTGAATATCAGTTCCGAATTGCAGCTGAAAACCGTTACGGCGTGAGCCATGCTGTGGAGTCCGCTTCCGTTGTTGCACAGTACCCCTTCGAGACACCTGGCCCTCCCACTACCCTCCGTGTTGCCCAGGCTACAAAGTCCTTCATGTTGGTTTCATGGAATGAACCAGCCAGGGACGGTGGAAGTCCAATCATCGGTTATCACCTGGAAATGAAGGACTATAGCAGTATTCGCTGGACAAAGACTAACAGAGGACGTCTCATTGCTGAAACAGAATTTAAAGTGAATGGGGTTGAAGAAAGCTTGCAGTATGAATTCCGTGTTGCTGCTGAGAATATTGCTGGCGTTGGACCGTACAGCAAAGCCACTGAGCCTGTAGCTGCAAGAGATCCATGTGATCCTCCTGCTAACCTTACAGTCACAGACATCACAAGATCTTCCATTTCTCTCACTTGGTCCAAGCCAGAGAATGACGGTGGAGCCAAGGTGACTGGCTACATTGTTGATCGCAGGGAGCTTCCAGATGGTTGTTGGCTGAAGTGCAATTTCACCAATCTCCAGGAAACTTACTATGACATTGAAGGTCTTACGGAGGACATTCAATATGACTTCCGTGTTATTGCAAAGAACTCTGCTGGAGTACTCAGTGAGCCGTCGCAATGCACAGGTGCCGTCACAGTCAAGGATAACGTTGTTCTACCTCGCATTGTCTTGGATGACAAGTATAAGAAATTAGTCCTTGTCAAAGCCGGAGATGTTCTGAGAATCGATGCAGATATTTCTGGGCGCCCACGTCCAGTCATTTCCTGGTCAAAAGATGGTGAAAGGATTGAGATCAAGGCAAGAATAGAGATCACTTCAACACACACTACCACCACATTACTAGTCAGAGACGCTATCCGAAGAGACTCGGGTCAGTACACTGTAACAGTGCAGAACATTGCTGGTACAAGGTCCCTGTCTGTAAACTGTAAGGTACTTGACCGCGCTGGACCGTCCTCTGCGCCATTGGATGTGACTGGTCTGACCGCAGAGAAATGCACTTTGACCTGGGGACCACCTCAAGAAAATGGTGGTGCGGAAATTCTGCGCTATATAGTTGAGAAATGTGAAACCAGTCGTGTCACCTGGACTTCAGTATATGAAGACATGAAAGCTACAACATGCAAGGTCACCGGTCTGCGTAAAGGAAAGGAATACATCTTCAGAGTAAAGGCAGTGAATGAATATGGAGAAGGTGAAGCCTTGGAGAGTGAGCCAACCAAGGCCACAGATCCATTCACTGTCCCTGCTGCACCGACAGATGTTGAAATCACCAGCATAACAAGTGAGACAATGACAATCTGCTGGAAAAGGCCGGAGTCCGATGGAGGAAGCAGCATTTCTGGCTACGTTATTGAGAAACGAGAGAAATCAGGAATGCGCTGGGTACAGGTGAACACGAAACCTGTGAATGACCTTAGGGTCAAGGCATCCAATCTCTGTGAGGGATGTGAGTATGAGTACAGAGTCTATGCAGAAAATGTTGCAGGCTCGAGTCCCCCAAGTATTCCTTGCAAACTGACAAAAGCGGAGGATCCACAATTCCTGCCGTCCCCACCGGCTAAACCCAAAGTCATTGACTCAACCGAGACTTCTGTAACTCTTTCATGGAATAAGCCGTTGTTTGATGGGGGAGCTGCTGTAACAGGATACTGTGTTGAATATAAGAGAACGGATGAGGAGGACTGGTGTGTCAGTGTTTCAAACACAGAGAACACTGAATCCACTGTCGTTGGTTTGACACCTGGTGCAGAATATATATTTGTTGTCAAATCCATCAACAAGATTGGTGTCAGTGAGCCAAGTCCTCCCACTGATCCACAAGCAGCTGAGGACCGAGAAGAGGAACCACAGTTTAATATCAGCAATGAGATGAGAAAGACTCTTCTTGTAAAGGACGGCAGTTCATTCACCTTAACTGTGCCGTTCAGCGGCAAGCCTTTTCCTAACGTCATGTGGGACAAGGCAGATGTTGACCTGAGAGTGAGGGCCAGTATTCATACCACTGATACCGTCACGTCTATCACGGTGGACCAAGCAACAAGAGACGACTCTGGAAAATATACAGTAACTTTACAAAACGTTGCTGGAAAAGTCACATGTACGTTAAATGTCAGGGTTCTTGACTCTCCTGGTCCACCATGCCGTGTTGGGGTCAAGGATGTTACCAAGAGCTCTGCCACAGTTGCCTGGGATACCCCAGAGAACGAAGGTGGTGCTGCTGTCACCAACTACCTTGTTGATATTCGTGAGGTGAACAACAAGGGATGGACCAGAGTCACAGATTCATGTCCTCGTCTGACCTACAGAGTGTCAGATCTACAAGAGGGAGGTGTGTACTACTTCAGAGTCACTGGTGAAAACCAGTATGGAATCGGCTTGCCAGCTGAGACCAAATACGGAGCAATGATTACAGGTATGCCAGAACTGATAATCCAAATGTAAGCGTTCCAATATATATTTTAAAAAATGTAATTTTTGTATGTTATTATTTTTTTTAAACTGCAGTTTTTTTTCTTATTTTTTCTTCTTCTTGATTTCAGAAAAACCAAGCCCACCACAAACCATCGAAGTCACCGAGATCACCAAGGAAAGTGTGTCCTTGTCATGGATTAAGCCCGAGGATGACGGAGGGAGCAGAATCAGCAGTTATCGTGTCGATGCTCTCGAGAACGGTCAGGATAAATGGGTGAAGTGTGGCGTCACCAAGACCGTCCACTTCGTGGTGTACGACCTGAAGGAAGCTACTCAATACTTCTTCAGAGTTCGTGCTGAAAACCACGCTGGATTCAGTGACCCTACAGAAATGGCTCTCCCTGTGTTAGTTAAAGGGCAACTTGGTGAGTTGTTGCCCAGCCCTACATTTACAGTTACTAAGGGTAGAGAATTGCTGACCATAAACCAAGACAGATGGTTTACTACATTCATAATCCAAAAATAGGAAGTTTACCACATTCATAACCAAGACAGATGGTTTCCTACATTCATAACCAAGACAGATGGTTTCCTACATTCATAACCAAGACAGATGGTTTCCTACATTCATAACCAAGACAGATGGTTTCCTACATTCATAACCAAGACAGATGGTTTACTACATTCATAACCAAGACAGATGGTTTACCACATTCATAACCAAGACAGATGGTTTCCTACATTCATAACCAAGACAGATGGTTTACTACATTCATAACCAAGACAGATGGTTTACCACATTCATAACCAAGACAGATGGTTTACTACATTCATAACCAAGACAGATAGTTTACTACATTCATAACCAAGACAGATGGTTTACTACATTCATAACCAAGACAGATGGTTTACCACATTCATAACCAAGACAGATGGTTTACCACATTCATAACCAAGACAGATGGTTTCCTACATTCATAATCCAACAATAGGAAGTTTACCACATTCATAACCAAGACAGATGGTTTCCTACATTCATAACCAAGACAGATGGTTTCCTACATTCATAACCAAGACAGATGGTTTCCTACATTCATAATCCAACAATAGGAAGTTTACCACATTCATAACCAAGACAGATGGTTTCCTACATTCATAACCAAGACAGATGGTTTCCTACATTCATAACCAAGACAGATGGTTTCCTACATTCATAATCCAACATTCATAACCAAGACAGATGGTTTCCTACATTCATAACCAAGACAGATGGTTTCCTACATTCATAACCAAGACAGATGGTTTCCTACATTCATAACCAAGACAGATGGTTTACTACATTCATAACCAAGACAGATGGTTTCCTACATTCATAACCAAGACAGATGGTTTCCTACATTCATAACCAAGACAGATGGTTTACTACATTCATAACCAAGACAGATGGTTTACTACATTCATAACCAAGACAGATGGTTTACTACATTCATAATCCAACATTCATAACCAAGACAGATGGTTTCCTACATTCATAACCAAGACAGATGGTTTACTACATTCATAACCAAGACAGATGGTTTACTACATTCATAACCAAGACAGATGGTTTACTACATTCATAACCAAGACAGATGGTTTCCTACATTCATAACCAAGACAGATGGTTTACCACATTCATAACCAAGACAGATGGTTTCCTACATTCATAACCAAGACAGATGGTTTACTACATTCATAACCAAGACAGATGGTTTACCACATTCATAACCAAGACAGATGGTTTACTACATTCATAACCAAGACAGATGGTTTACTACATTCATAACCAAGACAGATGGTTTCCTACATTCATAACCAAGACAGATGGTTTACTACATTCATAACCAAGACAGATGGTTTACTACATTCATAACCAAGACAGATGGTTTACTACATTCATAAACAAGACAGATGGTTTACTACATTCATAATCAAGACAGATGGTTTACCACATTCATAACCAAGACAGATGGTTTACTACATTCATAACCAAGACAGATGGTTTCCTACATTCATAACCAAGACAGATGGTTTCCTACATTCATAACCAAGACAGATGGTTTCCTACATTCATAACCAAGACAGATGGTTTACTACATTCATAACCAAGACAGATGGTTTACTACATTCATAACCAAGACAGATGGTTTACTACATTCATAACCAAGACAGATGGTTTACTACATTCATAACCAAGACAGATGGTTTCCTACATTCATAACCAAGACAGATGGTTTCCTACATTCATAACCAAGACAGATGGTTTACTACATTCATAACCAAGACAGATGGTTTACTACATTCATAACCAAGACAGATGGTTTCCTACATTCATAACCAAGACAGATGGTTTACTACATTCATAACCAAGACAGATGGTTTACTACATTCATAACCAAGACAGATGGTTTCCTACATTCATAACCAAGACAGATGGTTTCCTACATTCATAACCAAGACAGATGGTTTACTACATTCATAACCAAGACAGATGGTTTACTACATTCATAACCAAGACAGATGGTTTCCTACATTCATAACCAAGACAGATGGTTTACTACATTCATAACCAAGACAGATGGTTTCCTACATTCATAACCAAGACAGATGGTTTCCTACATTCATAATCATACATTCATAACCAAGACAGATGGTTTACTACATTCATAACCAAGACAGATGGTTTACTACATTCATAACCAAGACAGATGGTTTCCTACATTCATAACCAAGACAGATGGTTTCCTACATTCATAACCAAGACAGATGGTTTCCTACATTCATAACCAAGACAGATGGTTTCCTACATTCATAACCAAGACAGATGGTTTCCTACATTCATAATCCTACATTCATAACCAAGACAGATAGTTTACTACATTCTGGAAAACTAATTCTTACATGTAGATTGTTTCATTTTGATCTGATATCTTCAACAAGTCTTCATCTTTCAACAGAACCTCCTGAAATGAACATGAACAAGTTTCCTGACAATATAGTCTACGTCAGAGCAGGATCGAACCTAAAATGCCAGATCCCACTTACTGGGAAACCTGCGCCAAAGATTTCTCTTTCAAAGGACGATGTCGTGTTGAAGTCAACGATGAGATTCAACTCTGAAGTAACTCCTGAATATCTTATCATCAGTCTTCGTGAGAGCACTG
Source organism: Oncorhynchus keta (assembly GCF_023373465.1). Taxonomy (NCBI): domain Eukaryota; kingdom Metazoa; phylum Chordata; class Actinopteri; order Salmoniformes; family Salmonidae; genus Oncorhynchus; species Oncorhynchus keta. The sequence continues at coordinate 95,580 of NW_026290882.1, read as the reverse complement.
CTACTGATTCAGGAAGGTACGACATATGTGCCTCTAACACCAGCGGAGCCTCCAGGTCTTTTGTGACCATCGTGGTCCTGGATAGACCCAGCGCCCCAGTTGGTCCTATTGGAATGTCTGAGGTGACCGAGGACAGCGTGAGTCTGACGTGGCTTCCTCCTCGGTATGACGGCGGAAGCCCCGTCACAAACTACATAATAACCAAACGAGAAACGACAAACGCCGACTGGACTGAAGTCTCCTCGGTCGTTGTGAAATGCACAATGAAAATCATGAAGCTCATAACAGGACAGGAGTACCAGTTCAGAATCAGGGCTGAAAATCGCTACGGCATCAGTGAGTACAGCGACTCTGCAACCGTCAGAGTGGATCTCAACTACAGTAAGTTTTATACTACTCTATTCACGTTTTATCTTTGTATTTTCTCTCTCTCTCTATATATATATATACATCTATATGTGGCGGCAGCGTAGCCTAGTGGTTAGAGTGGAGGGGCGGCAGCGTAGCCTAGTGGTTAGAGTGGAGGGGCGGCAGCGTAGCCTAGTGGTTAGAGTGCTGGACTAGTAACCGAAAGGTTGCAAGATCGAATCCTCCAAGCTGACAAAGTACAAATCTGTCGTTCTGCCCCCTGAACAGTTAATCCACTGTTCTCCGGTAGGCCGTCATTGTAAATAATAATTTGTTCTTAACTGACTTGCCTTGTTAAATAAAGGTAAAGTACAAAAAACTGTACATGTAACATATCTACTTGTAACAGACCACTAGGGGGCGCTGCACTATGCCACCCCTTGAACTGATAAAGAATACCTACGTCTTATTCAACAGGGTAAAAGATACCCCCCTGTAAACATACCGATTAATGCTAAATGTTATTTTCTTTCGTCTATAGCCGTCCCTGAATCTCCGTCAGCCCCTATCGTCACCTCTGTGACCAGAGAAAGCGTCACCGTCGCCTGGACGGAGCCGAACTGGAATGGAGGGAGACCAGTCGTTGGATACCATCTTCAGATGAAGGACAAGAACAGCATCCTGTGGCAGACGGTTAACAAAACCGTTATCCGTGCCACACACTTCAAAGTGACCAACGTCATCGTTGCTGGTCTCGTCTATGAGTTCAAGGTGGCAGCGGAAAACGCAGCTGGATGCAGTCCCCTGAGCAAGACCTCAGACGCTGTACTGGCCGTTGATGCTTGTGGTAAGGCGACTTTCGTTACTTTCAGTAGTGGTCGGTCCATCACATTTCTTTATGCAGTCCCCTGAGCAAGACCTCAGACGCTGTACTGGCCATTGATGCTTGTGGTAAGGCGACTTTCGTTACTTTCAGTAGTGGTCGGTCCATCACATTTCTTTATGCAGTCCCCTGAGCAAGACCTCAGACGCTGTACTGGCCATTGATGCTTGTGGTAAGGCGACTTTCGTTACTTTCAGTAGTGGTCGGTCCATCACATTTCTTTATGCAGTCCCCTGAGCAAGACCTCAGACGCTGTACTGGCCATTGATGCTTGTGGTAAGGCGACTTTCGTTACTTTCAGTAGTGGTCGGTCCATCACAGTTCTTTATCACCTAGTGGTTGGTCCATCACATTTCTCTATCACCTAGTGGTTGTCCATCACATTTCTCTATCACCTAGTGGTCGGTCCATCACATTTCTTTATCTTTAAGGAATACCTCTTTAAGGAATACCTAGGATAGGATAAAGTAATCCTTCTCACCCCCCTTAAAAGATTTAGATGCACTATTGTAAAGTGGCTGTTCCACTGGATGTCATAAGGTGAATGCACCAATTTGTAAGTCACTCTGGATGAGAGCGTCTGCTAAATGACTTAAATGTAAATGTAAATGTTTATCACCTAGTGGTTGTCCATCACATTTCTCTATCACCTAGTGGTTGTCCATCACATTTCTTTATCACCTAGTGGTCGGTCCATCACATTTCTCTATCACCTAGTGGTTGTCCATCACATTTCTCTATCACCTAGTGGTTGGTCCATCACATTTCTTTATCACCTAGTGGTTGGTCCATCACATTTCTCTATCACCTAGTGGTTGGTCCATCACATTTCTTTATCACCTAGTGGTCGGTCCATCACATTTCTTTATCACCTAGTGGTTGGTCCATCACATTTCTATATCACCTAGTGGTTGGTCCATCACATTTCTTTATCACCTAGTGGTTGGTCCATCACATTTCTATATCACCTAGTGGTTGGTCCATCACATTTCTTTATCACCTAGTGGTTGGTCCATCACATTTCTATATCACCTAGTGGTTGGTCCATCACATTTCTTTATCACCTAGTGGTTGGTCCATCACATTTCTTTATCACCTAGTGGTTGGTCCATCACATTTCTCTATCACCTAGTGGTTGGTCCATCACATTTCTTTATCACCTAGTGGTTGGTCCATCACATTTCTATATCACCTAGTGGTTGGTCCATCACATTTCTATACCACCTAGTGGTTGGTCCATCACATTTCCTATATTTACAATATTTTAACCTCTGTCTGTTGCAGAGCCTCCGACCAACGTGCGGATCACTCACATCAGAAAGTCCTCCGTCAGACTTGAATGGCTGAAGCCTACTTACGACGGCGGTAGCAAGGTCACGGGATACCTGGTTGAGAAGAAAGAGGGAGAACGAGACAGGTGGACGAAGGCCAACTCAACCAACGTCTCTGACACACACTACACCGTGACCGAGCTGAACGAGTGTGTGGTTTACGAATTCAGAGTCGTGGCTAAGAATGCAGCGGGATCCGTCAGTAATTCGTCCGTCACTGCCGGCCCGGTGATGTGTGTGGACACGGACGCTTACGAAGGAGATTAGATGGTTTCATGTGATTTGTTTAATTGTCAGAGGCTTTGCTAGTATTGTTGTGAAAAGTGGTCAAAGTCCTTCGATTTGCATTTGTTTTTTTCCCTTTTAAAGTTGACATTTACGTAATTGATGTGGTTACTGAAATAGCTATTTGTTTTGATTTGGTAGACGATATTTCTGTTCTGATAGCTGATTTTAATAGCAGAGTAGATTTGATATGCTTCAACTATTGTCTGACTTGTCGGGAAAGTGGTCAAAATGGTTGATTTGTGTGAGTAAATCACAGTGTTAACAGAATGGTTGATTTGAGTAAATCACAGGTAGACTAGTGGTTAGATTGGTGGGTAAATCAGCAGGTAGACTAGTGGTTAGAGTGGAGGGACGGCAGGTAGACTAGTGGTTAGAGCATTGGACTAGTAACCAGCAGGTAGCCTAGTGGTTGGGCCAGTAACCAGCAGGTAGTCTAGTGGTTAGAGCATTGGACTAGTAACCAGCAGGTAGCCTAGTGGTTGGGCCAGTAACCAGCAGGTAGCCTAGTGGTTAGAGCGTTGGACTAGTAACCAGCAGGTCGCCTAGTGGTTAGAGCGTTGGACTAGTAACCAGCAGGTAGCCTAGTGGTTGGGCCAGTAACCAGCAGGTAGCCTAGTGGTTAGAGCGTTGGGCCAGTAACCAGCAGGTAGCCTAGTGGTTAGAGTGTTGGGCCAGTAACCAGCAGGTAGACTAGTGGTTAGAGCGTTGGGCCAGTAACCAGCAGGTAGCCTAGTGGTCAGAGCGTTGGGCCAGTAACCAGCAGGTAGTCTAGTGGTTAGAGCATTGGACTAGTAACCAGCAGGTAGCCTAGTGGTTGGGCCAGTAACCAGCAGGTAGCCTAGTGGTTAGAGCGTTGGACTAGTAACCAGCAGGTCGCCTAGTGGTTAGAGCGTTGGACTAGTAACCAGCAGGTAGCCTAGTGGTTGGGCCAGTAACCAGCAGGTAGCCTAGTGGTTAGAGCGTTGGGCCAGTAACCAGCAGGTAGCCTAGTGGTTAGAGTGTTGGGCCAGTAACCAGCAGGTAGACTAGTGGTTAGAGCGTTGGGCCAGTAACCAGCTGGTAGCCTAGTGGTTAGAGCGTTGGACTAGTAACCAGCTGGTAGCCTAGTGGTTAGTGTTGGACTAGTAACCAGCAGGTAGCCTAGTGGTTAGAGTGTTGGACTAGTAACCAGCAGGTAGCCTAGTGGTTAGAGCGTTGGGCCAGTAACCAGCAGGTAGCCTAGTGGATAGAGCGTTGGACTAGTAACCAGCAGGTAGCCTAGTGGTTAGAATGTTGGACTAGTAACCAGCAGGTAGCCTAGTGGTTAGAGCGTTGGGCCAGTAACCAGCAGGTAGTCTAGTGGTTAGAGCATTGGACTAGTAACCAGCAGGTAGCCTAGTGGTTGGGCCAGTAACCAGCAGGTAGCCTAGTGGTTAGAGCGTTGGGCCAGTAACCAGCAGGTAGTCTAGTGGTTAGAGCATTGGACTAGTAACCAGCAGGTAGCCTAGTGGTTTGGCCAGTAACCAGCAGGTAGCCTAGTGGTCAGAGCGTTGGGCCAGTAACCAGCAGGTAGTCTAGTGGTTAGAGCATTGGACTAGTAACCAGCAGGTAGCCTAGTGGTTGGGCCAGTAACCAGCAGGTAGCCTAGTGGTTAGAGCGTTGGACTAGTAACCAGCAGGTCGCCTAGTGGTTAGAGCGTTGGACTAGTAACCAGCAGGTAGCCTAGTGGTTGGGCCAGTAACCAGCAGGTAGCCTAGTGGTTAGAGCGTTGGACTAGTAACCAGCAGGTAGCCTAGTGGTTAGTGTTGGACTAGTAACCAGCAGGTAGCCTAGTGGTTAGAGCGTTGGACTAGTAACCAGCAGGTAGCCTAGTGGTTAGAGCGTTGGACTAGTAACCAGCAGGTAGCCTAGTGGTTAGAGCATTGGGCCAGTAACCAGCAGGTAGACTAGTGGTTAGAGCATTGGGCCAGTAACCAGCTGGTAGCCTAGTGGTTAGAGTGTTGGTCTAGTAACCAGCAGGTAGCCTAGTGGATAGAGCATTGGGCCAGTAACCAGCAGGTAGCCTAGTGGTTAGAGCGTTGGACTAGTAACCAGCAGGTAGCCTAGTGGTTAGAGCATTGGACTAGTAACCAGCAGGTAGTCTAGTGGTTAGAGAGTTGGACTAGTAACCAGCAGGTAGCCTAGTGGATAGAGCGTTGGACTAGTAACCAGCAGGTAGCCTAGTGGTTAGAGCGTTGGACTAGTAACCAGCAGGTAGCCTAGTGGTTAGAGCGCTGGGCCAGTAACTGAAAGCTTGCTGGATTGAATCCCTGAGCTGACAAGGTAAAAATCTGTTGTTCTGCCCCTGAACAAGGCATTTAACCTACAGTTAACCTACTGTTCCCCAGTAGGCCGTCATTATAAATACGATTTTTTTTCTTAACTGATTTGACTAGTTAAATAAAGGTCTAATAAAAAATGTAATAAAACTCTCGGCCTCTGTCAGTCTCTGTCTCTCTCTGTCAGTCTCTGTCTCTCTCTGTCAGTCTCTGTCTCTCTCTGTCAGTCTCTGTCAGTCTCTCTCTCTCTCTCTCTCTCTCTCTCTCTCGGCCTCTGTCAGTCTCTGTCTTTCAATTTCATTTAAAGGGTCTCTCTCTTTCTCTCTCTCGATTGATTTTTTTCTCTCTCTCTTTCTCTCCTCTAATACCATTCCACTATAATTTGTGAAAAATAATCAAGACAATAATAATAATAATAACAACAGTAATACTAATAATCAATAACAATAACACCAACAGTAATACTAATAATCAATAATAATAACACCAACAGTAATACTAATAATGAATAACAATAATAATAATAATCACAACAGTAATACTAATAATCAATAACAATAATAATAATAATCACAACAGTAATACTAATAATCAATAACAATAATAACAGTAATACTAATAATCAATAACAATAATAACAACAGTAATACTAATAATCAATTACATTTACATTTAAGTCATTTAGCAGACGCTCTTATCCAGAGCGACTTACAAATTGGTGCATTCACCTTATGACATCCAGTGGAACAGCCACTTTACAATAGTGCATCTAAATCTTTTAAGGGGGGTGAGAAGGATTACTTTATCCTATCCTAGGTATTCCTTAAAGAGGTGGGGTTTCAGGTGTCTCCGGAAGGTGGTGATTGACTCCGCTGTCCTGGCGTCGTGAGGGAGTGTGTTCCACCATTGGGGAGCCAGAACAGCGAACAGTTTTGACTGGGCTGAGCGGGAACTGTACTTCCTCAGTGGTAGGGAGGCGAGCAGGCCAGAGGTGGATGAACGCAGTGCCCTTGTTTGGGTGTAGGGCCTGATCAGAGCCTGGAGGTACTGAGGTGCCGTTCCCCTCACAGCTCCGTAGGCAAGCACCATGGTCTTGTAGCGGATGCGAGCTTCAACTGGAAGCCAGTGGAGAGAGCGGAGGAGCGGGGTGACGTGAGAGAACTTGGGAAGGTTGAACACCAGACGGGCTGCGGCGTTCTGGATGAGTTGTAGGGTTTTAATGGCACAGGCAGGGAGCCCAGCCAACAGCGAGTTGCAGTAATCCAGACGGGAGATGACAAGTGCCTGGATTAGGACCTGCGCCGCTTCCTGTGTGAGGCAGGGTCGTACTCTGCGGATGTTGTAGAGCATGAACCTACAGGAACGGGCCACCGCCTTGATGTTAGTTGAGAACGACAGGGTGTTGTCCAGGATCACGCCAAGGTTCTTAGCGCTCTGGGAGGAGGACACAATGGAGTTGTCAACCGTGATGGCGAGATCATGGAACGGGCAGTCCTTCCCCGGGAGGAAGAGCAGCTCCGTCTTGCCGAGGTTCAGCTTGAGGTGGTGATCCGTCATCCACACTGATATGTCTGCCAGACATGCAGAGATGCGATTCGCCACCTGGTCATCAGAAGGGGGAAAGGAGAAGATTAATTGTGTGTCGTCTGCATAGCAATGATAGGAGAGACCATGTGAGGTTATGACAGAGCCAAGTGACTTGGTGTATAGCGAGAATAGGAGAGGGCCTAGAACAGAGCCCTGGGGACACCAGTGGTGAGAGCGCGTGGTGAGGAGACAGATTCTCGCCACGCCACCTGGTAGGAGCGACCTGTCAGGTAGGATGCAATCCAAGCGTGGGCCGCGCCGGAGATGCCCAACTCGGAGAGGGTGGAGAGGAGGATCTGATGGTTCACAGTATCGAAGGCAACCGATAGGTCTAGAAGGATGAGAGCAGATGAGAGAGAGTTAGCTTTAGCAGTGCGGAGCGCCTCCGTGATACAGAGAAGAGCAGTCTCAGTTGAATGACTAGTCTTGAAACCTGACTGATTTGGATCAAGAAGGTCATTCTGAGAGAGATAGCGGGAGAGCTGGCCAAGGACGGCACGTTCAAGAGTTTTGGAGAGAAAAGAAAGAAGGGATACTGGTCTGTAGTTGTTGACATCGGAGGGATCGAGTGTAGGTTTTTTCAGAAGGGGTGCAACTCTCGCTCTCTTGAAGACGGAAGGGACGTAGCCAGCGGTCAGTTTTGAAGACATTTAGTAATTCCTGTGAATAATGCATCTCTTGGTGAGGAATAGTTCTCACAGGAAAGGAAAATGTGCATCTCTGTTTCTACCTCCCGTCGTGCAGCAACCACAAACACAGCAGGTAGCCTAGTGGTTAGAGTGTAGAGGTGGCAGGTAGCCTAGTGGTTAGAGTGCTGGGCCAGTAACCAGCAGGTAGCCTAGTGGTTAGAGTGTAGAGGTGGCAGGTAGCCTAGAGGTTAGAGTGTTGGGCCAGTAACCAGCAGGTAGACTAGAGGTTAGAGTGTTGGGCCAGTAACCAGCAGGTAGCCTAGTGGTTAGAGTGTTGGGCCAGTAACCAGCAGGTAGCCTAGTGGTTAGAGTGTAGAGGCGGCAGGTAGCCTAGTGGTTGGGCCAGTAACCAGCAGGTAGTCTAGTGGTTGGGCCAGTAACCAGCAGGTAGACTAGTGGTTAGAGTGCTGGGCCAGTAACCAGCAGGTAGCCTAGTGGTTAGAGCGTTGGGCCAGTAACCAGCAGGTAGACTAGAGGTTAGAGTGTTGGGCTAGTAACCAGCAGGTAGCCTAGTGGTTAGAGTGTAGAGGCGACAGGTAGCCTAGTGGTTGGGCCAGTAACCAGCAGGTAGTCTAGTGGTTGGGCCAGTAACCAGCAGGTAGTCTAGTGGTTGGGCCAGTAACCAGCAGGTAGCCCAGTGGTTGGGCCAGTAACCAGCAGGTAGACTAGTGGTTAGAGCGTTGGGCCAGTAACCACCTGGTAGACTAGAGGTTAGAGTGTTGGGCCAGTAACCAGCAGGTAGCCTAGTGGTTAGAGTGTAGAGGCGGCAGGTAGCCTAGTGGTTGGGCCAGTAACCAGCAGGTAGTCTAGTGGTTGGGCCAGTAACCAGCAGGTAGACTAGAGGTTAGAGTGTTGGGCCAGTAACCAGCAGGTAGCCTAGTGGTTAGAGTGTGGAGGCGACAGGTAGCCTAGTGGTTGGGCCAGTAACCAGCAGGTAGTCTAGTGGTTGGGCCAGTAACCAGCAGGTAGTCTAGTGGTTGGGCCAGTAACCAGCAGGTAGCCTAGTGGTTGGGCCAGTAACCAGCAGGTAGTCTAGTGGTTGGGCCAGTAACCAGCAGGTAGTCTAGTGGTTGGGCCAGTAACCAGCAGGTAGTCTAGTGGTTGGGCCAGTAACCAGCAGGTAGTCTAGTGGTTGGGCCAGTAACCAGCAGGTAGTCTAGTGGTTGGGCCAGTAACCAGCAGGTAGTCTAGTGGTTGGGCCAGTAACCAGCAGGTAGTCTAGTGGTTGGGCCAGTAACCAGCAGGTAGTCTAGTGGTTGGGCCAGTAACCGGCAGGTAGTCTAGTGGTTGGGCCAGTAACCAGCAGGTAGTCTAGTGGTTGGGCCAGTAACCAGCAGGTAGCCTAGTGGTTGGGCCAGTAACCAGCAGGTAGTCTAGTGGTTGGGCCAGTAACCAGCAGGTAGCCTAGTGGTTGGGCCAGTAACCAGCAGGTAGTCTAGTGGTTGGGCCAGTAACCAGCAGGTAGTCTAGTGGTTGGGCCAGTAACCAGCAGGTAGCCTAGTGGTTGGGCCAGTAACCAGCAGGTAGTCTAGTGGTTGGGCCAGTAACCAGCAGGTAGTCTAGTGGTTGGGCCAGTAACCAGCAGGTAGCCTAGTGGTTGGGCCAGTAACCAGCAGGTAGTCTAGTGGTTGGGCCAGTAACCAGCAGGTAGCCTAGTGGTTGGGCCAGTAACCAGCAGGTAGTCTAGTGGTTGGGCCAGTAACCAGCAGGTAGCCTAGTGGTTGGGCCAGTAACCAGCAGGTAGTCTAGTGGTTGGGCCAGTAACCAGCAGGTAGTCTAGTGGTTGGGCCAGTAACCAGCAGGTAGCCTAGTGGTTGGGCCAGTAACCAGCAGGTAGTCTAGTGGTTGGGCCAGTAACCAGCAGTTAGCCTAGTGGTTGGGCCAGTAACCAGCAGGTAGTCTAGTGGTTGGGCCAGTAACCAGCAGGTAGTCTAGTGGTTGGGCCAGTAACCAGCAGGTAGCCTAGTGGTTGGGCCAGTAACCAGCAGGTAGTCTAGTGGTTGGGCCAGTAACCAGCAGGTAGTCTAGTGGTTGGGCCAGTAACCAGCAGGTAGTCTAGTGGTTGTTCTTAACTGACTTGCCTGGTTAAATAAAGGTAAAAAAATATTTTAAAAAAACACTATGAAATAACACACATTTCATGTAGGATGTTGAGGGTGTTGTTGTTTTTTTAACCTTTATTTGACCTTTATTTAACTAGGCAAGTCAGTTAAGAGTAAATTCGGCCTAGGAACAGTGGGTTAACTGCCTGTTCAGGGGCAGAATGACAGATTTGTACCTTGTCAGCTCGGGGGTTTGAACTCGCAACCTTCTGGTTACTAGTTCAACGCTCTAACCACTAGGCTGGTGGGGCTGCTGAGGGTGTTGAGGCTGTTGGGGGTGTTGAGGCTGTTGGGGGTGTTGGGGGTTGTGGGGCTGTTGGGGTTAGTGGGGGTGGTGGGGGTGTTGAGGCTGTTGGGGGTGGTGGGGGTGGTGGGGCTGTTGGGGTTAGTGGGGGTGTTGGGGCTGGTGGGGTAGTGGGGCTGGTTGAGCTGTTGGGGCTAGTGGGGCTAGTGGGGGTGTTGTCCCTTCTCTGTCTCTACCTCTGTCTCTACCTCTGTCTCTACCTCTCTCTCTCCCTCTGTTTCTACCTCTGTCTCTATCTCTACCTCTGTCTCTATCTCTACCCTGTCTCTATCTCTACCTCTGTCTCTGTCTCCATCTCTGTCTCTATCTCTGTCTCTATCTCTACCTCTGTCTCTATCTCTGTCTCTGTCTCTACCTCTGTCTCTATATCTACCTCTGTCTATCTCTGTCTCTATCTCTGTCTCTGTCTCTACCTCTGTCTCTACCTCTGTCTCTACCTCTGTCTCTATCTCTACGTGTCCCTGCATCTCTCCTCAGTGGGTCCTGCCAAGGAGAGAGATCCATCCTGCCAGTATCATCCTCCCTACCGTTCTCCCTCCCTCCCGGTGTGTTCTCACAGCTGGGCTGATAAGTCATCTTTAAGGAGTGGAGGACAGCTGATAAGTCACCTTTAAGAAGGAGGACAGCTGATAAGTCAGCTTTAAGGAGTGGAGGACAAATCTCTGGCTCTCAGACCAGAGTATGAATCAAAGGAACGGTGCATCTTGATTCGTCAAACCAGTTATTGGACTTGGAGGGCCCATTTAATGCTATGACCTATGAGTCAGAATACCTGTATAATCCTCACCCTGCATGATAACTGGACACCTGGCTGGGACTGTGTGTACAATATCAAGCATCTCAGAATAGTGGTGATGATCTGGGATCAGGTCTCCCATTGTCTGTGTAGTCTTTTTAACGATGATCTAAAAGGCTAAACTAATCCTAGATCAGCACTCTTACCCTGAGACCGGATCCTAGATCACCAATCCTTCCCTGAGCCCGGATCCTAGATCACCACTCCTACTCTGATACCTGATCCTAGATCACGAATCCTACTCTGAGACCTGATCCTAGATCACCACTCCTACCCTGAGACCTGATCCTAGATCCCCACTCCTACCCTGAGACCTGATCTTAGACCACCACTCCTACCCTGAGACATGATCCGAGATCATCACTCCTACCCTGAGACCTGATTCTAGACCTGATCCTAGATCACCACTCCTACTCTGAGACCTGATCCTAGATCACCACTCCTACCCTGAGACCTGATCCTAGATCACCATTCCTACCCTGAAACCTGATCCTAGACCTGATCCTAGACAACCACTCCTACCGTGAGACCTGATCCTAGACCAACACTCCTACCCTGAGACCTGATCCTGGACCTGATCCTAGATCACCACTCCTACCCTGAGACATGATCCGAGATCATCACTCCTACCCCGAGACCTGATTCTAGACCTGATCCTAGATCACCACTCCTACTCTGAGACCTGATCCTAGATCACCACTCCTACCCTGAGACCTGATCCTAGATCACCATTCCTACCCTGAAACCTGATCCTAGACCTGATCCTAGACAACCACTCCTACCCTGAGACCTGATCCTAGACCAACACTCCTACCCTGAGACCTGATCCTAGACCTGATCCTAGACAACCACTCCTACCCTGAAACCTGATCCTAGACCTGATTCTAGATCACCATTCCTACCCTGAAACCTGATTCAAGACCTGATCCTAAACAACCACTCCTACCCTGAGACCTGATCCTAGATCACCACTCCTACCCTGAGACCTGATCCTGGACCTGATCCTAGATCACCACTCCTACCCTGAGACCTGATCCTAGACCACCACTCCTACTCTGAGACCTGATCCTAGATCACCACTCCTACCCTGAGACCTGATCCTAGATCACCATTCCTACCCTGAGACCTGATCCTAGACCACCACTCCTACCCTGAGACCTGATCCTAGATCATCACACCTACTCTGAGACCTGATCCTAGACCTGATCCTAGATCACCACTCCTACCCTGAGACCTGATCCTAGATCACCATTCCTACCCTGAAACCTGATCCTAGACCTGATCCTAGACCACCACTCCTACCCTGAAACCTGATCCTGGACCTGATTCTAGATCACCATTCCCACCCTGAAACCTGATCCTAGACCACCACTCCTACCCTGAGACCTGATCCTAGATCATCACAGCTACTCTGAGACCTGATCCTAGACCTGATCCTAGATCACCACTCCTACCCTGAGACCTGATCCTAGATCACCACTCCTACCTACCCTGAGACCTGATCCTAGACCACCAATCCTACCATGAGACCTGATCCTAGATCATCACACCTACTCTGAGACCTGATCCTAGACCTGATCCTAGATCACCACTCCTACCCTGAGACCTGATCCTAGATCACCACTCCTACCCTGAGACCTGATACTAGACCTGATCCTAGACCTGATCCTAGACCACCACTCCTACCCTGAGACCTGATCCTAGACCTGATCCTAGATCACCACTCCTACCCTGAGACCTGATCCTAGACCTGATCCTAGATCACCACTCCTACCCTGAGACCTGATCCTGAGACCTGATCCTAGACCTGATCCTAGACCACCAGTCCTACCCTGAGACCTGATCCAAGACCTGATCCTAGATCACCACTCCTATCCTGAGACCTGATCCTAGACCTGATCCTAGACCACCACTCCTACCCTGAGACCTGATCCTAGATCACCACTCCTACCCTGAGACCTGATCCTAGATCACCACTCCTACCCTGAGACCTGATCCTAGACCCACCATTCCCATACTCTGGAACACTTGGGTTCATACAGTTGTTACCCATAAACACAAGGTTAGTCCTGACTCTCTCTCGGTAATAATTAGCATACGATGAAACAGAAGTACAGTAATTAGATGCAGGCCAAGTACGTGCTTATGAACATTGATAGTGGTGCTGTAGTCCCTGGGGTGTTTTGTTTCTGGGTTAAATGGAGGGAAGGGGGAGGGGGGGTATCCCTGCTTTACCCGAGGCTGTCACAAGCCAAGAATCTAACCAGCAACTAGCCAACACTTCTGCAATAAAACTCCTGAAGTCCTAACTCATTCACTAATGTAATGCTTTTCTCAAAAGCCCGGATACACAATATACCCAACATTCAATTCTACCCAGCAACTAGCCTGTACTAGCATTTCCAAAGAACAACCCATTGATACACAATGTTGGAAACTCCAGAGACACCCGGTAACTACCATGTAACAATAACTCCTGGAATCTAGAGACACCCTGTAACTACCATATAACAATAACTCCTGGAATCCAGAGACACCCGGTAACTACCATGTAACAATAACTCCTGGAATCCAGAGACACCCGGTAACTACCATGTAACAATAACTCCTGGAATCCAGAGACACCCAGTAACTACCATGTAACAATAACTCCTGGAATCCAGAGACACCCGGTAACTACCATGTAACAATAACTCTTGGAATCCAGAGACACCCAGTAACTACCATATAACAATAACTCTTGGAATCCAGAGACACCCGGTAACTACCATATAACAATAACTCCTGGAATCTAGAGACACCCTGTAACTACCATATAACAATAACTCCTGGAATCTAGAGACACCCGGTAACTACCATGTAACAATAACTCCTGGAATCCAGAGACACCCAGTAACTACCATGTAACAATAACTCCTGGAATCCAGAGACACCCGGTAACTACCATATAACAATAACTCCTGGAATCCAGAGACACCCGGTAACTACCATGTAACAATAACTCCTGGAATCCAGAGACACCCGGTAACTACCATGTAACAATAACTCCTGGAATCCAGAGACACCCGGTAACTACCATGTAACAATAACTCCTGGAATCCAGAGACACCCGGTAACTACCATGTAACAATAACTCTTGGAATCCAGAGACACCCAGTAACTACCATATAACAATAACTCTTGGAATCCAGAGACACCCGGTAACTACCATATAACAATAACTCCTGGAATCCAGAGACACCCGGTAACTACCATGTAACAATAACTCCTGGAATCTAGAGACACCCAGTAACTACCATGTAACAATAACTCCTGGAATCTAGAGACACCCAGTAACTACCATGTAACAATAACTCCTGGAATCTAGAGACACCCAGTAACTACCATGTAACAATAACTCCTGGAATCTAGAGACACCCAGTAACTACCATGTAACAATAACTCCTGGAATCCAGAGACACCCGGTAACTACCATGTAACAATAACTCCTGGAATCCAGAGACACCCAGTAACTACCATGTAACAATAACTCCTGGAATCTAGAGACACCCGGTAACTACCATGTAACAATAACTCCTGGAATCCAGACACCCAGTAACTACCATGTAACAATAACTCCTGGAATCTAGAGACACCCAGTAACTACCATGTAACAATAACTCCTGGAATCTAGAGACACCCAGTAACTACCATGTAACAATAACTCCTGGAATCTAGAGACACCCAGTAACTACCATGTAACAATAACTCCTGGAATCTAGAGACACCCAGTAACTACCATGTAACAATAACTCCTGGAATCTAGAGACACCCAGTAACTACCATGTAACAATAACTCCTGGAATCTAGAGACACCCAGTAACTACCATGTAACAATAACTCCTGGAATCCAGAGACACCCAGTAACTACCATGTAACAATAACTCCTGGAATCTAGAGACACCCAGTAACTACCATGTAACAATAACTCCTGGAATCTAGAGACACCCAGTAACTACCATGTAACAATAACTCCTGGAATCTAGAGACACCCAGTAACTACCATGTAACAATAACTCCTGGAATCTAGAGACACCCAGTAACTACCATGTAACAATAACTCCTGGAATCCAGAGACACCCAGTAACTACCATGTAACAATAACTCCTGGAATCTAGAGACACCCGGTAACTACCATGTAACAATAACTCCTGGAATCTAGAGACACCCGGTAACTACCATGTAACAATAACTCCTGGAATCCAGAGACACCCAGTAACTACCATGTAACAATAACTCCTGGAATCTAGAGACACCCAGTAACTACCATGTAACAATAACTCCTGGAATCCAGAGACACCCAGTAACTACCATGTAACAAGAACTCCTGGAGTCTAGAGACACTCAGTAACTACCATGTAACAATAACTCCTGGAATCTAGAGACACCCAGTAACTACCATGTAACAATAACTCCTGGAATCCAGAGACACCCGGTAACTACCATGTAACAATAACTCCTGGAATCTAGAGACACCCGGTAACTACCATGTAACAATAACTCCTGGAATCCAGAGACACCCAGTAACTACCATGTAACAATAACTCCTGGAATCTAGAGACACCCAGTAACTACCATGTAACAATAACTCCTGGAATCCAGAGACACCCAGTAACTACCATGTAACAATAACTCCTGGAATCTAGAGACACCCAGTAACTACCATGTAACAATAACTCCTGGAATCTAGAGACACCCAGTAACTACCATGTAACAATAACTCCTGGAATCCAGAGACACCCGGTAACTACCATGTAACAATAACTCCTGGAATCTAAAGACACCCAGTAACTACCATGTAACAATAACTCCTGGAATCCAGACACCCAGTAACTACCATGTAACAATAACTCCTGGAATCTAGAGACACCCAGTAACTACCATGTAACAATAACTCCTGGAATCTAGAGACACCCAGTAACTACCATGTAACAATAACTCCTGGAATCCAGACACCCAGTAACTACCATGTAACAATAACTCCTGGAATCCAGAGACACCCAGTAACTACCATGTAACAATAACTCCTGGAATCTAGAGACACCCAGTAACTACCATGTAACAATAACTCCTGGAGTCTAGAGACACCCAGTAACTACCATGTAACAATAACTCCTGGAATCTAGAGACACCCAGTAACTACCATGTAACAATAACTCCTGGAATCCAGAGACACCCAGTAACTACCATGTAACAATAACTCCTGGAATCCAGAGACACCCAGTAACTACCATGTAACAATAACTCCTGGAATCCAGAGACACCCAGTAACTACCATATAACAATAACTCCTGGAATCCAGAGACACCCGGTAACTACCATGTAACAATAACTCCTGGAATCCAGACACCCGGTAACTACCATGTAACAATAACTCCTGGAATCCAGAGACACCCGGTAACTACCATGTAACAATAACTCCTGGAATCCAGAGACACCCGGTAACTACCATGTAACAATAACTCTTGGAATCCAGAGACACCCAGTAACTACCATATAACAATAACTCTTGGAATCTAGAGACACCCAGTAACTACCATGTAACAATAACTCCTGGAATCCAGAGACACCCGGTAACTACCATGTAACAATAACTCCTGGAATCTAGAGACACCCAGTAACTACCATGTAACAATAACTCCTGGAATCTAGAGACACCCAGTAACTACCATGTAACAATAACTCCTGGAATCTAGAGACACCCAGTAACTACCATGTAACAATAACTCCTGGAATCTAGAGACACCCAGTAACTACCATGTAACAATAACTCCTGGAATCCAGAGACACCCGGTAACTACCATGTAACAATAACTCCTGGAATCCAGAGACACCCAGTAACTACCATGTAACAATAACTCCTGGAATCTAGAGACACCCGGTAACTACCATGTAACAATAACTCCTGGAATCCAGACACCCAGTAACTACCATGTAACAATAACTCCTGGAATCTAGAGACACCCAGTAACTACCATGTAACAATAACTCCTGGAATCTAGAGACACCCAGTAACTACCATGTAACAATAACTCCTGGAATCTAGAGACACCCAGTAACTACCATGTAACAATAACTCCTGGAATCTAGAGACACCCAGTAACTACCATGTAACAATAACTCCTGGAATCTAGAGACACCCAGTAACTACCATGTAACAATAACTCCTGGAATCTAGAGACACCCAGTAACTACCATGTAACAATAACTCCTGGAATCTAGAGACACCCAGTAACTACCATGTAACAATAACTCCTGGAATCCAGAGACACCCAGTAACTACCATGTAACAATAACTCCTGGAATCTAGAGACACCCGGTAACTACCATGTAACAATAACTCCTGGAATCTAGAGACACCCAGTAACTACCATGTAACAATAACTCCTGGAATCTAGAGACACCCAGTAACTACCATGTAACAATAACTCCTGGAATCTAGAGACACCCAGTAACTACCATGTAACAATAACTCCTGGAATCCAGAGACACCCAGTAACTACCATGTAACAATAACTCCTGGAATCTAGAGACACCCGGTAACTACCATGTAACAATAACTCCTGGAATCTAGAGACACCCGGTAACTACCATGTAACAATAACTCCTGGAATCCAGAGACACCCAGTAACTACCATGTAACAATAACTCCTGGAATCTAGAGACACCCAGTAACTACCATGTAACAATAACTCCTGGAATCTAGAGACACCCGGTAACTACCATGTAACAATAACTCCTGGAGTCTAGAGACACCCAGTAACTACCATGTAACAATAACTCCTGGAATCTAGAGACACTCAGTAACTACCATGTAACAATAACTCCTGGAATCTAGAGACACCCAGTAACTACCATGTAACAATAACTCCTGGAATCCAGAGACACCCGGTAACTACCATGTAACAATAACTCCTGGAATCTAGAGACACCCGGTAACTACCATGTAACAATAACTCCTGGAATCCAGAGACACCCAGTAACTACCATGTAACAATAACTCCTGGAATCTAGAGACACCCAGTAACTACCATGTAACAATAACTCCTGGAATCCAGAGACACCCAGTAACTCCTAATCCAGAGACACCCAGTAACTACCATGTAACAATAACTCCTGGAATCTAGAGACACCCAGTAACTACCATGTAACAATAACTCCTGGAATCCAGACACCCAGTAACTACCATGTAACAATAACTCCTGGAATCCAGAGACACCCAGTAACTACCATGTAACAATAACTCCTGGAATCTAGAGACACCCAGTAACTACCATGTAACAATAACTCCTGGAGTCTAGAGACACCCAGTAACTACCATGTAACAATAACTCCTGGAATCTAGAGACACCCAGTAACTACCATGTAACAATAACTCCTGGAATCCAGAGACACCCGGTAACTACCATGTAACAATAACTCCTGGAATCCAGAGACACCCAGTAACTACCATGTAACAATAACTCCTGGAATCCAGAGACACCCGGTAACTACCATATAACAATAACTCCTGGAATCCAGAGACACCCGGTAACTACCATGTAACAATAACTCCTGGAATCCAGAGACACCCGGTAACTACCATGTAACAATAACTCCTGGAATCCAGAGACACCCGGTAACTACCATGTAACAATAACTCTTGGAATCCAGAGACACCCAGTAACTACCATATAACAATAACTCTTGGAATCCAGACACACCCGGTAACTACCATATAACAATAACTCCTGGAATCCAGAGACACCCGGTAACTACCATGTAACAATAACTCCTGGAATCTAGAGACACCCAGTAACTACCATGTAACAATAACTCCTGGAATCTAGAGACACCCAGTAACTACCATGTAACAATAACTCCTGGAATCTAGAGACACCCAGTAACTACCATGTAACAATAACTCCTGGAATCTAGAGACACCCAGTAACTACCATGTAACAATAACTCCTGGAATCTAGAGACACCCGGTAACTACCATGTAACAATAACTCCTGGAATCTAGAGACACCCAGTAACTACCATGTAACAATAACTCCTGGAATCTAGAGACACCCGGTAACTACCATGTAACAATAACTCCTGGAATCCAGACACCCAGTAACTACCATGTAACAATAACTCCTGGAATCTAGAGACACCCAGTAACTACCATGTAACAATAACTCCTGGAATCTAGAGACACCCAGTAACTACCATGTAACAATAACTCCTGGAATCTAGAGACACCCAGTAACTACCATGTAACAATAACTCCTGGAATCTAGAGACACCCAGTAACTACCATGTAACAATAACTCCTGGAATCTAGAGACACCCAGTAACTACCATGTAACAATAACTCCTGGAATCTAGAGACACCCAGTAACTACCATGTAACAATAACTCCTGGAATCCAGAGACACCCAGTAACTACCATGTAACAATAACTCCTGGAATCTAGAGACACCCGGTAACTACCATGTAACAATAACTCCTGGAATCTAGAGACACCCAGTAACTACCATGTAACAATAACTCCTGGAATCTAGAGACACCCAGTAACTACCATGTAACAATAACTCCTGGAATCTAGAGACACCCAGTAACTACCATGTAACAATAACTCCTGGAATCCAGAGACACCCAGTAACTACCATGTAACAATAACTCCTGGAATCTAGAGACACCCGGTAACTACCATGTAACAATAACTCCTGGAATCTAGAGACACCCGGTAACTACCATGTAACAATAACTCCTGGAATCCAGAGACACCCAGTAACTACCATGTAACAATAACTCCTGGAATCTAGAGACACCCAGTAACTACCATGTAACAATAACTCCTGGAATCTAGAGACACCCGGTAACTACCATGTAACAATAACTCCTGGAGTCTAGAGACACCCAGTAACTAAAATGTAACAATAACTCCTGGAATCCAGAGACACCCAGTAACTACCATGTAACAATAACTCCTGGAATCTAGAGACACCCAGTAACTACCATGTAACAATAACTCCTGGAGTCTAGAGACACCCAGTAACTACCATGTAACAATAACTCCTGGAATCTAGAGACACCCAGTAACTACCATGTAACAATAACTCCTGGAATCCAGAGACACCCGGTAACTACCATGTAACAATAACTCCTGGAATCCAGAGACACCCAGTAACTACCATGTAACAATAACTCCTGGAATCCAGAGACACCCGGTAACTACCATATAACAATAACTCCTGGAATCCAGAGACACCCGGTAACTACCATGTAACAATAACTCCTGGAATCCAGAGACACCCGGTAACTACCATGTAACAATAACTCCTGGAATCCAGAGACACCCGGTAACTACCATGTAACAATAACTCCTGGAATCCAGAGACACCCGGTAACTACCATGTAACAATAACTCTTGGAATCCAGAGACACCCAGTAACTACCATATAACAATAACTCTTGGAATCCAGAGACACCCGGTAACTACCATATAACAATAACTCCTGGAATCCAGAGACACCCGGTAACTACCATGTAACAATAACTCCTGGAATCCAGAGACACCCGGTAACTACCATGTAACAATAACTCCTGGAATCTAGAGACACCCAGTAACTACCATATAACAATAACTCCTGGAATCCAGACACCCGGTAACTACCATGTAACAATAACTCCTGGAATCCAGACACCCAGTAACTACCATATAACAAGAACTCCTGGAATCCAGAGACACCCGGTAACTACCATGTAACAATAACTCCTGGAATCCAGAGACACCCAGTAACTACCATGTAACAATAACTCCTGGAATCTAGAGACACCCAGTAACTACCATGTAACAATAACTCCTGGAATCTAGAGACACCCAGTAACTACCATGTAACAATAACTCCTGGAATCTAGAGACACCCAGTAACTACCATGTAACAATAACTCCTGGAATCCAGAGACACCCGGTAACTACCATGTAACAATAACTCCTGGAATCCAGAGACACCCAGTAACTACCATGTAACAATAACTCCTGGAATCTAGAGACACCCGGTAACTACCATGTAACAATAACTCCTGGAATCCAGACACCCAGTAACTACCATGTAACAATAACTCCTGGAATCTAGAGACACCCAGTAACTACCATGTAACAATAACTCCTGGAATCTAGAGACACCCAGTAACTACCATGTAACAATAACTCCTGGAATCTAGAGACACCCAGTAACTACCATGTAACAATAACTCCTGGAATCTAGAGACACCCAGTAACTACCATGTAACAATAACTCCTGGAATCTAGAGACACCCAGTAACTACCATGTAACAATAACTCCTGGAATCTAGAGACACCCAGTAACTACCATGTAACAATAACTCCTGGAATCCAGAGACACCCAGTAACTACCATGTAACAATAACTCCTGGAATCTAGAGACACCCGGTAACTACCATGTAACAATAACTCCTGGAATCTAGAGACACCCAGTAACTACCATGTAACAATAACTCCTGGAATCTAGAGACACCCAGTAACTACCATGTAACAATAACTCCTGGAATCTAGAGACACCCAGTAACTACCATGTAACAATAACTCCTGGAATCCAGAGACACCCAGTAACTACCATGTAACAATAACTCCTGGAATCTAGAGACACCCGGTAACTACCATGTAACAATAACTCCTGGAATCTAGAGACACCCGGTAACTACCATGTAACAATAACTCCTGGAATCCAGAGACACCCAGTAACTACCATGTAACAATAACTCCTGGAATCTAGAGACACCCAGTAACTACCATGTAACAATAACTCCTGGAATCTAGAGACACCCGGTAACTACCATGTAACAATAACTCCTGGAATCTAGAGACACCCAGTAACTACCATGTAACAATAACTCCTGGAATCTAGAGACACCCAGTAACTACCATGTAACAATAACTCCTGGAATCTAGAGACACCCAGTAACTACCATGTAACAATAACTCCTGGAATCCAGAGACACCCGGTAACTACCATGTAACAATAACTCCTGGAATCTAAAGACACCCAGTAACTACCATGTAACAATAACTCCTGGAATCCAGACACCCAGTAACTACCATGTAACAATAACTCCTGGAATCTAGAGACACCCAGTAACTACCATGTAACAATAACTCCTGGAATCTAGAGACACCCAGTAACTACCATGTAACAATAACTCCTGGAATCCAGACACCCAGTAACTACCATGTAACAATAACTCCTGGAATCCAGAGACACCCAGTAACTACCATGTAACAATAACTCCTGGAGTCTAGAGACACCCAGTAACTACCATGTAACAATAACTCCTGGAATCTAGAGACACCCAGTAACTACCATGTAACAATAACTCCTGGAATCCAGAGACACCCGGTAACTACCATATAACAATAACTCCTGGAATCTAGAGACACCCAGTAACTACCATGTAACAATAACTCCTGGAATCTAGAGACACCCAGTAACTACCATGTAACAATAACTCCTGGAATCTAGAGACACCCAGTAACTACCATGTAACAATAACTCCTGGAATCCAGAGACACCCAGTAACTACCATGTAACAATAACTCCTGGAATCTAGAGACACCCAGTAACTACCATGTAACAATAACTCCTGGAATCTAGAGACACCCAGTAACTACCATGTAACAATAACTCCTGGAATCTAGAGACACCCAGTAACTAACATGTAACAATAACTCAGTACACACCCTCTACTGTAAATGCTTCCAACACAAAACTTCAGTCTCCCCAGAGACAGACACACCAGGTCACCTGCTGAAACAGTCTCCCCAGAGACAGACACACCAGGTTACCTGCTGAAACAGTCTCCCCAGAGACAGACACACCAGGTCACCTGCTGAAACAGTCTCCCCAGAGACAGACACACCTGGTCACCTGCTGAAACAGTCTTCTCAGAGACAGACACACCAGGTTACCTGCTGAAACAGTCTTCTCAGAGACAGACACACCTGGTCACCTGCTGAAACAGTCTCCCCAGAGACAGACACACCTGGTCACCTGCTGAAACAGTCTTCTCAGAGACAGACACACCTGGTTACCTGCTGAAACAGTCTTCTCAGAGACAGACACACCAGGTTACCTGCTGAAACAGTCTCCCCAGAGACAGACACACCTGTTGCTGTGTGGAAGAGTTCTGTACAGGAGATAAGAAAGGATGACGTCACCTCCAGTACAATACACCGGTGTCCTTTCCAGTCAGCTAACTGTCTCAGTGCCAAGATGTCGGGCTGGTGAATAGCTGCCAGTCTAGCTGATAGTCCCCAGTTTCTAGATCATAGATAAGGTGTGTGCCAAATGTCACTCACCCTATGGACCCTGCTCAAAACTAGTGACCTAGATAGGGAATAAGGTTGTCATTTTGGGACCAGGTCATTAACTAGGTGCCAGTTTTTTTTATAGGTATTACAGAGAGATGAGGTGTCTGTTTCTGATTACATTATAATAGATGAATGACTATTAAAATCAGCCTTTCACCTAATGGTCACCTGGTATTACAGAGGTGTCCTTTCACCTGATGGTCACCTGGTATTACAGAGGTGTCCATTCACCTGATGGTCACCTGGTATTACAGAGGTGTCCTTTCACCTGATGGTCACCTGGTATTACAGAGGTGTCCTTTCACCTGATGGTCACCTGGTATTACAGAGGTGTCCTTTCACCTGATGGTCACCTGGTATTACAGAGGTGTCCTTTCACCTGATGGTCACCTGGTATTACAGAGGTGTCCATTCACCTGATGGTCACCTGGTATTACAGAGGTGTCCATTCACCTGATGGTCACCTGGTATTACAGAGGTGTCCTTTCACCTGATGGTCACCTGGTATTACAGAGGTGTCCTTTCACCTGATGGTCACCTGGTATTACAGAGGTGTCCTTTCACCTGATGGTCACCTGGTATTACAGAGGTGTCCTTTCACCTGATGGTCACCTGGTATTACAGAGGTGTCCTTTCACCTGATGGTCACCTGGTATTACAGAGGTGTCCTTTCACCTGATGGTCACCTGGTATTACAGAGGTGTCCTTTCACCTGATGGTCACCTGGTATTACAGAGGTGTCCTTTCACCTGATGGTCACCTGGTATTACAGAGGTGTCCTTTCACCTGATGGTCACCTGGTATTACAGAGGTGTCCATTCACCTGATGGTCACCTGGTATTACAGAGGTGTCCTTTCACCTGATGGTCACCTGGTATTACAGAGGTGTCCTTTCACCTGATGGTCACCTGGTATTACAGAGGTGTCCTTTCACCTGATGGTCACCTGGTATTACAGAGGTGTCCTTTCACCTGATGGTCATTACATTATTATTATTAACTACCCTGTCAGGTGTTTTATTTAAGGTCAACAGAGAACAATTGAACAATTAAACCACAGACTAACCACTAACTAACCACTAACTAACCACTAACTAACCTGTCAGGTGTTTTATTTAAGGTCAACAGAGAACAATGTAGCCAAGTCATTAAACGACTAAACTAACCACTAACTAACCACTAACTAACCTGTCAGGTGTTTTATTTAAGGTCAACAGAGAACAATGTAGCCAAGTCATTAAACGACTAAACTAACCACTAACTAACCACTAACTAACCTGTCAGGTGTTTTATTTAAGGTCAACAGAGAATAATGTAGCCAAGTCATTAAACGACTAAACTAACCACTAACTAACCACTAACTAACCTGTCAGGTGTTTTATTTAAGGTCAACAGAGAACAATGTAGCCAAGTCATTAAACGACTAAACTAACCTGTCATAAATGTGAATTGAAGAGAAAAACCTCTGTCTATCTCTCACACACCCACCCATCCTCCCATGTACCATTGTTACTATAAATATCCTGGCCAGATCTTTCACCATCGAGTCTAAAAATAAAACATGCTATATCACTGTTTTCCCCCTCAGAAGAATGTTTCCTTGACTCTGTCCTGAATGCCACCCTGGTCCCTATGTCGTGCACTACTTTTGAACAGGGCCCAAAAGTAGTGCACTATGTAGGGAATAGGGTTCCATAGGGCCCTGATCTAAAGTAGTGTACTATATAGGGAATAGGGTGCCATAGGGCCCTGGTCTAAAGTAGTGCACTATATAGGGAATAGGGCTCTGGTCTATAGTGGTACCACTATATAGGGAATAGGGTGCCATAGGACCCGGTCTAAAGTAGTGCACTATATAGGGAATAGGGTGCCATAGGTCTCTGGTCTAAAGTAGTGCACTATATAGGGAATAGGGCTCTGGTCTATAGTGGTACCACTATATAGGGAATAGGGTGTCCTTTGGGACGTAGGCCTTGTAAACATGCCATGGACGTAGATGTGATGTTTGCTCCGCTTGCTTGTCTAATCCCATGTCTGTCCAGCGATAACTGTGTTTAACAGGGAGTCAGAGCTGCCAGGTGTTTATTACTACGACCTACGTAGATAAAGCAGGATCTGGAAACACAGAACTTTACCTATTGATTAATTAACTTCAATTTCACCTTTTAAAAGGTGCTCTTATATAATCGACTCTGTGTAAACTCTGTTGTCGTTGTTTGTGTCGAACTGCTTTGCTTTTACCTTGGCCAGGTCGCAGTTGTTAATGAGAACTTGTTCTCAACTGGTTTAACCTGGTTAAATAAAGGTGAAATAAAACATGGCAGGCATTTTACAATAGAAACCTGCTACAAAAACACTTCTCAGATTTCAATGTACCTTTGAGAGTGTTCTTCTTCCTGTGCGTTCAGACACCGTCCCTGTTTCCACATCCTGTTGCAGTATTCTAAAATGGACGTCACATCACAATAATGGCAACGTGAAAACACGTTTTTAGAAATTTGTGCAAATGTTTAATTAAAAAAATAAAAAAATAAAACAGAAATACCTTATTTATTTATTCCTATATTCTTTCTTTTACCTTTATTTAACTAGGCAAGTCAGTTAAGAACAAATTCTTATTTTGAATGACGGCCTAGGAACGGTGGGTTAACTGCATGTTCAACGGGCAGAACGACAGATTTGTACCTTGTCAGCTCGGGGGTTTGAACTTGCAACCTTCCGGTTACTCGTCCAACGCTCTAACCACTAGGCTACCCTGCCGCCCCATGTATGAACCAGCCCTTTATTTACATCAGTATTCAGACCCTTTGTTATGAGACTCGAAATTGATCTCAGGTGCTTCCTGTTTCTATTGATCATCCTTGAGATGTTTCTACAACTTGATTGGAGTCCACCTGTGGTAAATTACATCGATTGGACATGATTTGGAAAGGCACACACCTGTCTATATAAAGGTCCCACAGTTGACAGTGCATGTCAGAGCAAAAACCATGCCGTGAGGTCGAAGGAATTGTCCGTAGAGTTCCGAGACAAGATTGTGTCAAGGCACAGATCTGGGGAAGGGTACCGAAACATTTATGCAGCATTGAAGGTCCCCAAGAACTCTCCATCATTCTTAAATGGAAGAAGTTTGGAACCACCAAGACTCTTCCTAGAGCTGGCCACCCGGCCAAACTGACCAATCGGGGGAGAAGGGCCTTGGTCAGGGAGGTGACCAAGAACCTGATGGTCACTTTGACAGGGCTCCAGAGATCCTCTGTGGAGATGGGAGAACCTTCCAGAAGGACAACTATCTCTGCTGCACTCCACCAACCAGGCCTTTATGGTAGAGTCGCCACTCCTCAGTAAAAGGCACATGACAGCCCACTTGGAGTTTGCCAAAGGGCACCTAAATAATTAGGCTTGAATGCCATGTGTCACGTCTGGAGGAAACCTGGCACCATCCCTACGGTGAAGCATGGAGGTGGCAGCATCATGATGTGGGGATGTTTTTCAGTGGAAGCGAATGAGAGACGAGTCAGGATCGAGGGAAAGATGAACGGAGCAAAGTACAGAGAGATCCTTGATGAAAACCTGCTCCAGAGCGCTCAGTACCTCACACTGGGGCGAAGGTTCACCTTCCAACAGGATAACAGCCCTAAGCACACAGACAAGACGACGCAGGAGAAGCTTCGGGACAAGTCTCTGAATGTCCTTGAGAGGCCCAGCCAGAGCCCGGACTTGATCGAACATCTCTGGAGAGACCTGAAAATAGCTGTGAAATGACGCTCCCCATCCAACCTGACAGAGCTTGAGAGGATCTCTGGAGAAGAATAGGAGAAACTCCCCATCCAACCTGACAGAGCTTGAGAGGATCTCTGGAGAAGAATGGGAGAAACTCCCCATCCAACCTGACAGAGCTTGAGAGGATCTCTGGAGAAGAATGGGAGAAACTCCCCATCCAACCTGACAGAGCTTGAGAGGATCTCTGGAGAAGAATGGGAGAAACTCCCCATCCAACCTGACAGAGCTTGAGAGGATCTCTGGAGAAGAATGGGAGAAACTCCCCATCCAACCTGACAGAGCTTGAGAGGATCTCTGGAGAAGAATGGGAGAAACTCCCCATCCAACCTGACAGAGCTTGAGAGGATCTGCTGAGGAGAATGTGAGAAACTCCCCATCCAACCTGACAGAGCTTGGGAGGATCTCTGGGGAAGAATGGGAGAAACTCCCCAAATACAGGTGTGCCAAGCTTGTAGAGTCATAACCAAGAAGACTGGAGGCTGTAATCGCTGCCAAAGGTGCTTCAACAAAGTACTGGGTCTGAATACTTATGAAAATGTAATATTTCAATTTTTATTTTTTATAAAGGTGCAAAAATGTCTACAAATCTGTTTTTGCTTTGTCATTATGGGGTATTGTGATGTCATTATGGGGTATTGTGATGTCATTATGGGGTATTGTGATGTCATTATGGGGTATTGTGATGTCATTATGGGGTATTGTGTGTACAATGATGAGGAAAAAAAACTGTTTAATCAATTTGAGGTAACAAAATGTGGAAAAGGTCAAGGGCTCTGAATACTTCCTGAATGCTCTGTATACTGCATACGCAGGTATGTCAGATGGGCTTTTCTTAAGAGCAATAACCTGGTACATACAAAGAGTTTAGGTTAGCAGTTAGGGTTAGTAGTTAGGGTTAGTAGTTAGGGTTAGCAGTTAGGGTTAGGGTTAGTAGTTAGGGTTAGCAGTTAGTAGTTAGGGTTAGCAGTTAGGGTTAGTAGTTAGGGTTAGGGTTAGTAGTTAGGGTTAGCAGTTAGGGTTAGTAGTTAGGGTTAGCAGTTAGGGTTAGTAGTTAGGGTTAGTAGTTAGGGTTAGCAGTTAGGGTTAGGGTTAGTAGTTAGGGTTAGTAGTTAGGGTTAGCAGTTAGGGTTAGCAGTTAGTAGTTAGGGTTAGTAGTTAGGGTTAGTAGTTAGGGTTAGCAGTTAGAGTTAGTAGTTAGGGTTAGCAGTTAGGGTTAGGGTTAGTAGTTAGGGTTAGTAGTTAGGGTTAGCAGTTAGGGTTAGCAGTTAGTAGTTAGGGTTAGTAGTTAGCAGTTATGGTTAGTAGTTAGGATTAGCAGTTAGGGTTAGCAGTTAGGGTTAGCAATTAGGGTTAGCAGTTAATTTTTGGAGTTAGGGTTAGTAGTTAGGGTTAGCAGTTAGGTTAGCAGTTAGGGTTAGGGTTAGTAGTTAGGGTTAGTAGTTAGGGTTAGCAGTTAGGGTTAGTAGTTAGTAGTTAGGATTAGCAGTTAGGGTTAGTAGTTAGGGTTAGTAGTTAGCAGTTAGGGTTAGTAGTTAGGGTTAGCAGCTAGGGTTAGGGTTAGGGTTAGGGTTAGTAGTTAGGGTTAGCAGTTAGGGTTAGCAGTTAGGGTTAGTAGTTAGGGTTAGCAGTTAGGGTTAGCAGTTAGGGTTAGCAGTTAGGGTTAGCAGTTAGGGTTAGCAGTTATGGTTAGTAGTTAGGGTTAGCAGTTAGGGTTAGTAGTTAGGGTTAGCAGTTAGGGTTAGTAGTTAGGGTTAGCAGTTAGGGTTAGTAGTTAGGGTTAGTAGTTAGGGTTAGCAGTTAGCAGTTAGCAGTTAGGGTTAGTAGTTAGGGTTAGCAGTTAGGGTTAGTAGTTAGGGTTAGCAGTTAGGATTAGAAGTTAGGGTTAGCAGTTAGGTTAAACCCATGTTATGGTAGAATGTGCTGAAGGTGTGGTGTTGAACCTAAACCCATGTTGTGGTAGAATGTGCTGAAGGTGTGGTGTTGAACCTAAACCCATGTTGTGGTAGAATGTGCTGAAGGTGTGGTGTTGAACCTAAACCCATGTTGTGGTAGAATGTGCTGAAGGTGTGGTGTTGAACCTAAACCCATGTTGTGGTAGAATGTGCTGAAGGTGTGGTGTTGAACCTAGCCCATGTTGTGGTAGAATGTGCTGAAGGTGTGGTGTTGAACCTAAACCCATGTTGTGGTAGAATGTGTTGAACTGAAGGTGTGAAGTGTTGAACCTAAACCCATGTTGTGGTAGAATGTGCTGAAGGTGTGGTGTTGAACCTAAACCCATGTTGTGGTAGAATGTGCTGAAGGTGTGGTGTTGAACCTAAACCCATGTTGTGGTAGAATGTGCTGAAGGTGTGGTGTTGAACCTAAACCCATGTTGTGGTAGAATGTGCTGAAGGTGGTGTTGAACCTAAACCCATGTTGTGATAGAATGTGCTGAAGGTGTGGTGTTGAACCTAAACCCATGTTGTGGTAGAATGTGCTGAAGGTGTGGTGTTGACCTAAACCCATGTTGTGGTAGAATGTGCTGAAGGTGTGGTGTTGAACCTAAACCCATGTTGTGGAATGTGCTGAAGGTGTGGTGTTGACCTAAACCCATGTTGTGGTAGAATGTGCTGAAGGTGTGGTGTTGAACCTAAACCCATGTTGTGGTAGAATGTGCTGAAGGTGTGGTGTTGAACCTAAACCCATGTTGTGGTAGAATGTGCTGAAGGTGTGGTGTTGAACCTAAACCCATGTTGTGGTAGAATGTGCTGAAGGTGTGGTGTTGAACCTAAACCCATGTTGTGGTAGAATGTGCTGAAGGTGTGGTGTTGAACCTAAACCCATGTTGTGGTAGAATGTGCTGAAGGTGTGGTGTTGAACCTAAACCCATGTTGTGGTAGAATGTGCTGAAGGTGTGGTGTTGACCTAAACCCATGTTGTGGTAGAATGTGCTGAAGGTGTGGTGTTGAACCTAAACCCATGTTGTGGTAGAATGTGCTGAAGGTGTGGTGTTGAACCTAAACCCATGTTGTGGTAGAATGTGCTGAAGGTGTGGTGTTGAACCTAAACCCATGTTGTGGTAGAATGTGCTGAAGGTGTGGTGTTGAACCTAAACCCATGTTGTGGTAGAATGTGCTGAAGGTGTGGTGTTGAACCTAAACCCATGTTGTGGTAGAATGTGCTGAAGGTGTGGTGTTGAACCTAAACCCATGTTGTGGTAGAATGTGCTGAAGGTGTGGTGTTGAACCTAAACCCATGTTGTGGTAGAATGTGCTGAAGGTGTGGTGTTGAACCTAAACCCATGTTGTGGTAGAATGTGCTGAAGGTGTGGTGTTGAACCTAAACCCATGTTGTGGTAGAATGTGCTGAAGGTGTGGTGTTGAACCTAAACCCATGTTGTGGTAGAATGTGCTGAAGGTGTCTGAGTGTTGAACCTAAACCCATGTTGTGGTGTGGTGTTGACCTAAAGAATGTGCTGAAGGTGTGGTGTTGAACCTAAACCCATGTTGTGGTAGAATGTGCTGAAGGTGTGGTGTTGAACCTAAACCCATGTTGTGGTAGAATGTGCTGAAGGTAAACCCCCATGTTGTGGTAGAATGTGCTGAAGGTGTGGTGTTGAACCTAAACCCATGTTGTGGTAGAATGTGCTGAAGGTGTGGTGTTGAACCTAAACCCATGTTGTGGTAGAATGTGCTGAAGGTGTGGTGTTGAACCTAAACCCATGTTGTGGTAGAATGTGCTGAAGGTGTGGTGTTGAACCTAAACCCATGTTGTGGTAGAATGTGCTGAAGGTGTGGTGTGAACCTAAACCCATGTTGTGGTAGAATGTGCTGAAGGTGTGGTGTTGAACCTAAACCCATGTTGTGGTAGAATGTGCTGAAGGTGTGGTGTTGAACCTAAACCCATGTTGTTGAACCTAAACCCATGTTGGTAGAATGTGCTGAAGGTGTGGTGTTGAACCTAAACCCATGTTGTGGTAGAATGTGCTGAAGGTGTGGTGTTGAACCTAAACCCATGTTGTGGTAGAATGTGCTGAAGGTGTGGTGTTGAACCTAAACCCATGTTGTGGTAGAATGTGCTGAAGGTGTGGTGTTGAACCTAAACCCATGTTGTGGTAGAATGTGCTGAAGGTGTGGTGTTGAACCTAAACCCATGTTGTGGTAGAATGTGCTGAAGGTGTGGTGTTGAACCTAAACCCATGTTGTGGTAGAATGTGCTGAAGGTGTGGTGTTGAACCTAAACCCATGTTGTGGTAGAATGTGCTGAAGGTGTGGTGTTGAACCTAAACCCATGTTGTGGTAGAATGTGCTGAAGGTGTGGTGTTGAACCTAAACCCATGTTGTGGTAGAATGTGCTGAAGGTGTGGTGTTGAACCTAAACCCATGTTGTGGTAGAATGTGCTGAAGGTGTGGTGTTGAACCTAAACCCATGTTGTGGTAGAATGTGCTGAAGGTGTGGTGTTGAACCTAAACCCATGTTGTGGTAGAATGTGCTGAAGGTGTGGTGTTGAACCTAAACCCATGTTGTGGTAGAATGTGCTGAAGGTGTGGTGTTGAACCTAAACCCATGTTGTGGTAGAATGTGCTGAAGGTGTGGTGTTGAACCTAAACCCATGTTGTGGTAGAATGTGCTGAAGGTGTGGTGTTGAACCTAAACCCATGTTGTGGTAGAATGTGCTGAAGGTGTGGTGTTGAACCTAAACCCATGTTGTGGTAGAATGTGCTGAAGGTGTGGTGTTGAACCTAAACCCATGTTGTGGTAGAATGTGCTGAAGGTGTGGTGTTGAACCTAAACCCATGTTGTGGTAGAATGTGCTGAAGGTGTGGTGTTGAACCTAAACCCATGTTGTGGTAGAATGTGCTGAAGGTGTGGTGTTGAACCTAAACCCATGTTGTGGTAGAATGTGCTGAAGGTGTGGTGTTGAACCTAAACCCATGTTGTGGTAGAATGTGCTGAAGGTGTGGTGTTGAACCTAAACCCATGTTGTGGTAGAATGTGCTGAAGGTGTGGTGTTGAACCTAAACCCATGTTGTGGTAGAATGTGCTGAAGGTGTGGTGTTGAACCTAAACCCATGTTGTGGTAGAATGTGCTGAAGGTGTGGTGTTGAACCTAAACCCATGTTGTGGTAGAATGTGCTGAAGGTGTGTGAGTGTTGAACCTAAACCCATGTTGTGGTAGAATGTGCTGAAGGTGTGGTGTTGAACCTGTCTATGAGGAATGTGCGGTATGTAGAGGCTGTTTACTCCTAGGCCCTCCCTGCTGTCTAATGTTTGATAGTCTCATTACTCTACCACCACAACTAATACCATTACTAGAACCCTCTTCCGCAGTCCCAACTGGCACCCTATTCCCTACATAGTGCACTATTTTTGACCAGGGTAATGTGTGGAATGTACAGGCTCATTACTCCAGGTCTCTCCCAAACAGCCCATCAGTCTAGTGTTAAATACTGAGGTAATTACTGTTCCCTCTATGGACAGCTCTACTAAACCCTCTACCATACCCCCTCTACCATACCCCCTCTATGGACAGCTCTACTAATCCCTCTACCATACCCCCTCTATGGACAGCTCTACTAATCCCTCTACCATACCCCCTCTACCAGACCCCTCTATGGACAGCTCTACTAGACCCTCTACCATACCCCCTCTATGGACAGCTCTACTAATCCCTCTACCATACCCCCTCTACCATACCCCCTCTATGGACAGCTCTACTAAACCTTCTACCATACCCCCTCTACCATACCCCTCTATGGACAGCTCTACTAATCCCTCTACCATACCCCCTACCCCCTCTACCATACCCCCTCTATGGACAGCTCTACTAAACCCTCTACCATACCCCCTACTAATCCCACCATACCCCCTCTACCATACCCCCTCTATGGACAGCTCTACTAATCCCTCTACCATACCCCCTCTATGGACAGCTCTAAACCCTAATCCCTCTACCATACCCCCTACCATACCCCCTACCAGACCCCCTCTATGGACAGCTCTACTAAACCCTCTACCATACCCCCTCTACGGACAGCTCTACTAATCCCTCTACCATACCCCCTCTACCATACCCCCTCTATGGACAGCTCTACTAAACCCTCTACCATACCCCCTCTACCATACCCCCTCTATGGACAGCTCTACTAATCCCTCTACCATACCCCCTCTATGGACAGCTCTACTAATCCCTCTACCCCCTCTACCATACCCCCCCTCTACCAGACCCCCTCTATGGACAGCTCTACTAAACCCTCTACCATACCCCCTCTACCATACCCCCTCTATGGACAGCTCTACTAATCCCTCTACCATTCCCCCTCTACCATCACCCCTCTACCATACCCCCTCTACCCCCTGGACAGCTCTACTAACCCTTTACCATACCCCCTCTATGGACAGCTCTACTAATCCCTCTACCATACCCCCTCTACCATACCCCCTCTATGGACAGCTCTACTAATCCCTCTACCATACCCCCTCTACGGACAGCTCTACTAAACCCTCTACCATACCCCCTCTACGGACAGCTCTACTAAACCCTCTACCATACCCCCTCGACGTACAGCTCTACTAATCCCTCTACCATACCCCTCTACCATACCCCCTCCATGGACAGCTCTACTAAACCCTCTACCATACCCCTTCTACCATACCCCCTCTACCATACCCCCTCCATGGACAGCTCTACTAATCCCTCTACCATACCCCCTCTATGGACAGCTCTACTGATCCCTCTGCCATACCCCCTCTACCATACCCCCTCTACCAGACCCCCTCTATGGACAGCTCTACTAAACCCTCTACCATACACCCTCTACCAAACCCCCTCTACCATACCCCCTCTATGGACAGCTCTACTAATCCCTCTACCATACCCCCTCTACCATACCCCCTCTATGGACAGCTCTACTAAACCCTCTACCATACCCCCTCTATGGACTGCTCTACTAAACCCTCTACCATACCCCCTCTACCAAACCCCCTCTACATACCCCCTCTATGGACAGCTCTACTAAACCCTCTACCATACCCCCTCTATGGACTGCTCTACTAAACCCTCTACCATACATTACATTTACATTTAAGTCATTTAGCAGACGCTCTTATCCAGAGCGACTTACAAATTGGTGCATTCACCTTATGACATCCAGTGGAACAGCCACTTTACAGTAGTGCATCTAAATCTTTTAGGGGGTGAGAAGGATTACTTATCCTATCCTAGGTATTCCTTAAAGAGGTGGGGTTTCAGGTGTCTCCTCCGCTGTCCATACCCCCTCTACCAAACCCCCTCTACATACCCCCTCTATGGACAGCTCTACTAAACCCTCTACATTTACATTACATTTAAGTCATTTAGCAGACGCTCTTATCCAGAGCGACTTACAAATTGGTGCATTCACCCATTCTACCATACCCCCTCTACCATACCCCCTCTATGGACAGCTCTACTGATCCATCTACCATACCCCCTCTACCATACCCCCTCTACCATACCCCCTCTACCATACCCCCTCTATGGACAGCTCTACTAAACCCTCTACCATACCCCCTCTACCATACCCCTCTATGGACAGCTCTACTAATCCCTCTACCATACCCCCTCTACCATACCCCCTCTACCATACCCCCTCTACCATACCCCTCTTCCATATATCGTGCACTACTTTTGACCAGAGCCCTGTGGACTCTGGTCTAAAGTATTGCACTATGTAGGGAATAGGTGCCATTGGGCTCTGGTCTAATGTAGTGCACTATATATAGGGAATAGGGCTCTGGTCTAAAGTAGTGCACTATATAGGGAACAGGGTGCCATAGGGCTCTGGTCTAAAGTAGTGCACTATATAGAGAATAGGGTGCCATTGGGGACTTAACTGCTGAGTGGGAAGGGAAAAATATATGTTATCTAAATCCCCTGGACTAAACTGACCTCTAGGGATAAACACACTGGAGTCCACTGGGCTGGACGGCCTGTAGATCTGGCACCATCCAATCAGGAGTCGACAACAGAAATGGAATGTAAAGAATTTAACAGAGCTGTGTGCATCATTTGTTATAAAGTTGCTATACAGTTGCATTTGATCTTGTCTTCTCACTGACCCAGTGGAGGAGATGCCATAGATCAATGTAGAGGTCCACTTGAAGACCAGGTGGATGACATGGATGACCGAGTGGATGACATGGATGACCTAGTGGAGGAGATGCCATAGATCAATGTAGAGGTCCACTTGAAGACCAGGTGGACGACATGCCATAGATCAATGTAGAGGTCCACTTGAAGACCAGGTGGATGACATGCCATAGATCAATGGAGAGGTCCACTTGAAGACCAGGTGGACGACATGCCATAGATCAATGTAGAGGTCCACTTGAAGACCAGGTGGAGGACATGGATGACCGAGTGGATGACATGGATGACCTAGTGGAGGAGATGCCATAGATCAATGTAGAGGTCCACTTGAAGACCAGGTGGAGGACATGCCATAGATCAATGTAGAGGTCCATTTGAAGACCAGGTGGACGACATGCCATAGATCAATGGAGAGGTCCACTTGAAGACCAGGTGGAGGACATGGATGACCGAGTGGATGACATGGATGACCTAGTGGAGGAGATGCCATAGATCAATGTAGAGGTCCACTTGAAGACCAGGTGGAGGACATGCCATAGATCAATATAGAGGTCCACTTGAAGACCAGGTGGAGGACATGCCATAGATCAATATAGAGGTCCATTTGAAGACCAGGTGGAGGACATGCCATAGATCAATGTAGAGGTCCACTTGAAGACCAGGTGGAGGACATGCCATAGATCAATATAGAGGTCCACTTGAAGACCAGGTGGAGGACATGCCATAGATCAATGTAGAGGTCCACTTGAAGACCAGGTGGAGGACATGCCATAGATCAATGTAGAGGTCCACTTGAAGACCAGGTGGAGGAGATGCCATAGATCAATATAGAGGTCCACTTGAAGACCAGGTGGAGGACATGTCATGATCAATATAGAGGTCCATGGAAGACCAGGTGGAGGAGATGCCATAGATCAATATAGAGGTCCACTTGAAGACCAGGTGGATGACATGGATGACCGAGTGGATGACCATGATGACCTAGTGGAGGAGATGCCATAGATCAATGTAGAGGTCCACTTGAAGACCAGGTGGATGACATGCCACAATGAAGAAGACCAGGTGGAGGACATGCCATAGATCAATGTAGAGGTCCACTTGAAGACCAGGTGGACGACATGCCATAGATCAATGTAGAGGTCCACTTGAAGACCAGGTGGAGGACATGCCATAGATCAATGTAGAGGTCCACTTGAAGACCAGGTGGAGGACATGCCATAGATCAATGTAGAGGTCCACTTGAAGACCAGGTGGAGGACATGCCATAGATCAATGTAGAGGTCCACTTGAAGACCAGGTGGAGGACATGCCATAGATCAATGTAGAGGTCCATTTGAAGACCAGGTGGATGACATGGATGACCTAGTGGAGGAGATGCCATAGATCAATGTAGAGGTCCACTTGAAGACCAGGTGGAGGACATGCCATAGATCAATGTAGAGGTCCACTTGAAGACCAGGTGGAGGAGATGCCATAGATCAATGTAGAGGTCCATTTGAAGACCAAGTGGATGACATGGATGACCTAGTGGAGGAGATGCCATAGATCAATGTAGAGGTCCACTTGAAGACCAGGTGGATGTAGAAATAACAAACCTTTCTTCACCTGTCTTCATATCCTCCATATTAATAACATTAACACCATCACCATATTAATAACATTAACACCATCACCATATTAATAACATTAACACCATAGTAATAACATTAACACCATATTAATAACATTAACACCATCACCATAGTAATAACATTAACACCATCACCATAGTAATAACATTAACACCATCACCATATTAATAACATTAACACCATCACCATATTAATAACATTAACACCATCACCATAGTAATAACATTAACACCATCACCATATTAATAACATTAACACCATCACCATATTAATAACATTAACACCATCACCATATTAATAACATTAACACCATCACCATAGTAATAACATTAACACCATCACCATAGTAATAACATTAACACCATATTAATAACATTAACACCATCACCATAGTAATAACATTAACACCATCACCATATTAATAACATTAACACCACCACCATAGTAATAACATTAACACCATCACCATAGTAATAACATTAACACCATCACCATATTAATAACATTAACACCATAGTAATAACATTAACACCATCACCATATTAATAACATTAACACCATAGTAATAACATTAACACCATCACCATATTAATAACATTAACACCATAGTAATAACATTAACACCATCACCATATAATAACATTAACACCATCACCATAGTAATAACATTAACACCATCACCATAGTAATAACATTAACACCATCACCATAGTAATAACATTAACACCATCACCATATTAATAACATTAACACCATCACCATAGTAATAACATTAACACCATCACCATAGTAATAACATTAACACCATATTAATAACATTAACACCATCACCATAGTAATAACATTAACACCATCACCATAGTAATAACATTAACACCATAGTAATAACATTAACACCATCACCATATTAATAACATTAACACCATCACCATAGTAATAACATTAACACCATCACCATATTAATAACATTAACACCATCACCATATTAATAACATTAACACCATCACCATATTAATAACATTAACACCATCACCATAGTAATAACATTAACACCATCACCATATTAATAACATTAACACCATCACCATAGTAATAACATTAACACCATCACCATATTAATAACATTAACACCATCACCATATTAATAACATTAACACCATCACCATATTAATAACATTAACACCATCACCATATTAATAACATTAACACCATATTAATAACATTAACACCATCACCATAGTAATAACATTAACACCATATTAATAACATTAACACCATCACCATATTAATAACATTAACACCATATTAATAACATTAACACCATATTAATAACATTAACACCATCACCATATAATAACATTAACACCATCACCATAGTAATAACATTAACACCATCACCATAACACCAAATAACATTAACACCATAGTAATAACATTAACACCATCACCATAGTAATAACATTAACACCATCACCATAGTAATAACATTAACACCATCACCATAGTAATAACATTAACACCATCACCATAGTAATAACATTAACACCATCATAGTAATAACATTAACACCATATAGTAATAACATTAACACCATCACCATATTAATAACATTAACACCATATTAATAACATTAACACCATCACCATATTAATAACATTAACACCATATTAATAACATTAACACCATCACCATAGTAATAACATTAACACCATATTAATAACATTAACACCATCACCATAGTAATAACATTAACACCATCACCATATTAATAACATTAACACCATATTAATAACATTAACACCATCACCATATTAATAACATTAACACCATATTAATAACATTAACACCATCACCATAGTAATAACATTAACACCATATTAATAACATTAACACCATCACCATAGTAATAACATTAACACCATCACCATATTAATAACATTAACACCATATTAACACCATCACCATAGTAACATTAACATAGTAATAACATTAACACCATAGTAATAACATTAACACCATCACCATAGTAATAACATTAACACCATCACCATAGTAATAACATTAACACCATCACCATAGTAATAACATTAACACCATATAGTAATAACATTAACACCATCACCATATTAATAACATAACATTAACACCATAGTAATAACATTAACACCATCACCATAGTAATAACATTAACACCATAGTAATAACATTAACACCATCACCATATTAATAACATTAACACCATCACCATAGTAATAACATTAACACCATCACCATATTAATAACATTAACACCATCACCATATTAATAACATTAACACCATCACCATAGTAATAACATTAACACCATATTAATAACATTAACACCATCACCATAGTAATAACATTAACACCATCACCATAGTAATAACATTAACACCATCACCATAGTAATAACATTAACACCATCACCATAGTAATAACATTAACACCATCACCATATTAATAACATTAACACCATCACCATAGTAATAACATTAACACCATCACCATATAATAACATTAACACCATCACCATATTAATAACATTAACACCATCACCATAGTAATAACATTAACACCATCACCATAGTAATAACATTAACACCATCACCATATAATAACATTAACACCATCACCATAGTAATAACATTAACACCATCACCATATTAATAACATTAACACCATCACCATAGTAATAACATTAACACCATCACCATAGTAATAACATTAACACCATCACCATAGTAATAACATTAACACCATCACCATAGTAATAACATTAACACCATCACCATAGTAATAACATTAACACCATCACCATATTAATAACATTAACACCATCACCATATTAATAACATTAACACCATCACCATAGTAATAACATTAACACCATAGTAATAACATTAACACCATATTAATAACATTAACACCATATTAATAACATTAACACCATCACCATAGTAATAACATTAACACCATCACCATAGTAATAACATTAACACCATATTAATAACATTAACACCATCACCATATTAATAACATTAACACCATCACCATAGTAATAACATTAACACCATCACCATATTAATAACATTAACACCATCACCATAGTAATAACATTAACACCATATTAATAACATTAACACCATCACCATATTAATAACATTAACACCATCACCATAGTAATAACATTAACACCATCACCATAGTAATAACATTAACACCATATTAATAACATTAACACCATCACCATATTAATAACATTAACACCATCACCATAGTAATAACATTAACACCATCACCATAGTAATAACATTAACACCATCACCATATTAATAACATTAACACCATCATTAATAACATTAACACCATCACCATAGTAATAACATTAACACCATCACCATAGTAATAACATTAACACCATCACCATATTAATAACATTAACACATAGTAATAACATTAACACCATCACCATATTAATAACATTAACACCATCACCATATTAATAACATTAACACCATAGTAATAACATCACCATAGTAATAACATTAACACCATCATTAATAACATTAACACCATCACCATATTAATAACATTAACACCATCACCATATTAATAACATTAACACCATCACCATAGTAATAACATTAACACCATCACCATATTAATAACATTAACACCATAAATAACATTAACACCATCACCATATTAATAACATTAACACCATCACCATAGTAATAACATTAACACCATCACCATAGTAATAACATTAACACCATCACCATATTAATAACATTAACACCATATTAATAACATTAACACCATATTAATAACATTAACACCATCACCATAGTAATAACATTAACACCATCACCATATTAATAACATTAACACCATCACCATATTAATAACATTAACACCATCACCATAGTAATAACATTAACACCATCACATTGCCTTGTGCCCTACTAGGACCAGCTACCCTCAACACACTGGAGACCACTGGGCTGGACAGGAGATATCTATACTAATACAGCTACCCTCAACCCACTGGAGACCACTGGGCTGGACAGGAGATATCTAGACTAATACAGCTACCCTCAACACACTGGAGACCACTGGGCTGGAGAGGAGATCTCTAAACTAATACAGCTACCCTCAACCCACTGGGCTGGACAGGAGATATCTAAACTAATACAGCTACCCTCAACACACTGGAGACCACTGGGCTGGACAGGAGGTCTCTAAACTAATACAGCTACCCTCAACACACTGGAGACCACTGGGCTGGACAGGAGGTCTCTAAACTAATACAGCTACCCTCAACACACTGGAGACCACTGGGCTGGACAGGAGGTCTCTAAACTAATACAGCTACCCTCAACACACTGGAGACCACTGGGCTGGACAGGAGGTCTCTAAACTAATACAGCTACCCTCAACACACTGGAGACCACTGGGCTGGACAGGAGATATCTAGACTAATACAGCTACCCTCAACACACTGGGCAGGTCAGGAGATATCTAGACTAATACAGCTACCCTCAACCCACTGGGCTGGACAGGAGGTCTAATACAGCTACCCTCAACCCACTGGGCTGGACAGGAGGTCTCTAAACTAATACAGCTACCCTCAACACACTGGAGACCACTGGGCTGGACAGGAGATATCTAGACTAATACAGCTACCCTCAACCCACTGGGCTGGAGGAGATCTCTAAACTAATACAGCTACCCTCAACCCACTGGAGACCACTGGGCTGGACAGGAGATATCTAGACTAATACAGCTACCCTCAACACACTGGAGACCACTGGGCTGGACAGGAGGTCTCTAAACTAATACAGCTACCCTCAACCCACTGGAGACCACTGGGCTGGAGAGGAGATATCTAGACTAATACAGCTACCCTCAACACACTGGAGACCACTGGGCTGGACAGGAGATATCTAAACTAATACAGCTACCCTCAACACACTGGAGACCACTGGACTGGACAGGAGATATCTAGACTAATACAGCTACCCTCAACACACTGGGCTGGAGAGGAGATATCTAGACTAATACAGCTACCCTCAACACACTGGAGACCACTGGGCTGGACAGGAGATATCTAGACTAATACAGCTACCCTCAACCCACTGGAGACCACTGGGCTGGACAGGAGGTCTCTAAACTAATACAGCTACCCTCAACACACTGGAGACCACTGGACTGGACAGGAGGTCTCTAAACTAATACAGCTACCCTCAACACACTGGAGACCACTGGACTGGACAGGAGATATCTAGACTAATACAGCTACCCTCAACCCACTGGGACCACTGGACTGGACAGGAGGTCTCTAAACTAATACAGCTACCCTCAACACACTGGAGACCACTGGGCTGGACAGGAGATATCTAGACTAATACAGCTACCCTCAACACACTGGGCAGGACTCAGGAGATATCTAGCTACCCTCAACCCACTGGGCTGGACAGGAGATATCTAGACTAATACAGCTACCCTCAACCCACTGGGCTGGACAGGAGGTCTCTAAACTAATACAGCTACCCTCAACACACTGGAGACCACTGGGCTGGACAGGAGATATCTAGACTAATACAGCTACCCTCAACCCACTGGGCTGGACAGGAGGTCTCTAAACTAATACAGCTACCCTCAACACACTGGAGACCACTGGGCTGGACAGGAGATATCTACACTAATACAGCTACCCTCAACACACTGGAGACCACTGGGCTGGACAGGAGGTCTCTAAACTAATACAGCTACCCTCAACCCACTTGAGACCACTGGACTGGACAGGAGATATCTAGACTAATACAGCTACCCTCAACACACTGGAGACCACTGGGCTGGACAGGAGGTCTCTAAACTAATACAGCTACCCTCAACCCACTTGAGACCACTGGGCTGGAGAGGAGATATCTTTGACTGGACAGGAGGAGATATCTTGACTAATAATCAACCCTGGGCTGGACAGGACATATCTAAACTAATCTTTCAACACACTGGAGACCACTGGGCTGGACAGGAGATATCTTGACTAATAATGGGACTGGACAGGAGATATCTTGACTAATAAGCTACAGACCTTTGGGCTGGACAGGAGATATCTTGACTAATACATGCTATCCTCAACCCACTGGGCTGGTCTTTCAGCTTTTGACTGGTGGACAGGAGATATCTAGACTAATCTCAACACACTGGGACTGGCAGGAGATATCTTGACTAATAATGTCTTCCTCAGGTCTTTGACTGGACAGGAGATATCTTGACTAGAATAATGTCTTCTGGAGACACTGGTCTTTGACTGGAGAGGAGATATCTTGACTAATATCTTGACTGGACAGGAGGTCTCTAATGTCAGCTACCCTCAGGTCTTTGACTGGACTGGAGGGAGATATCTTGACTAATAATGTCAACCCACTGGGCTGGACAGGAGATATCTTGACTAATAGGTCAACCCTTTGACTGGAGAGGAGATATCTAAACTAATACATGTCTA
Organism: Oncorhynchus keta; assembly: GCF_023373465.1. Classification (NCBI taxonomy): domain Eukaryota; kingdom Metazoa; phylum Chordata; class Actinopteri; order Salmoniformes; family Salmonidae; genus Oncorhynchus; species Oncorhynchus keta. Next base: position 52,501 of record NW_026290882.1, on the reverse strand, counting down.
CCTTTGACAAGACTGGACAGAAATATCTTGACTAATAATGTCTTCGTCAGGTCTTTGACTGGACAGGAGATATCTTGACTAATAATGTCTTCGTCAGGTCTTTGACTGGACAGGAGATATCTTGACTAATGGAGATATCTCTTCAACCCACTCTTTGACTGGACAGGAGATATCTTGACTAATATGTCAGGTCTTTGACTGGACAGGAGATATCTCAATGATGGAGAGGTCTTTGACTGGACAGGAGATATCTTGACTTAATGTCTTCTTCAGGTCTTTGACTGGACAGGAGATATCTTGACTAATAATGTCTTCTTTAGGTCTTTGACTGGACAGGCGATATCTTGACTGATACATGTCTTCGCCAGGTCTTTGACTGGACAGGAGATATCTTGACTAATAATGTCTTCATCAGGTCTTTGACTGGACAGGAGATATCTTGACTAATGATGTCTTCGTCAGGTCTTTGACTGGACAGGAGATATCTTGACTAATAATGTCTTCATCAGGTCTTTGACTGGACAGGAGATATCTTGACTAATAATGTCTTCGTCAGGTCTTTGACTGGACAGGAGATATCTTGACTAATAATGTCTTCGTCAGGTCTTTGACTGGACAGGAGATATCTTGACTAATGATGTCTTCGTCAGGTCTTTGACTGGACAGGAGATATCTTGACTAATAATGTCTTCATCAGGTCTTTGACTGGACAGGAGATATCTTGACTAATAATGTCTTCGTCAGGTCTTTGACTGGACAGGAGATATCTTGACTAATAATGTCTTCGTTTGGACAGGAGATATCTTGACTAATAATGTCTTCATCAGGTCTTTGACTGGACAGGAGATATCTTGACTAATAATGTCTTCGTCAGGTCTTTGACTGGACAGGAGATATCTTGACTAATAATGTCTTCGTCAGGTCTTTGACTGGACAGGAGATATCTTGACTAATAATGTCTTCGTCAGGTCTTTGACTGGACAGGAGATATCTTGACTAATAATGTCTTCGTCAGGTCTTTGACTGGACAGGAGATATCTTGACTAATTAATGTCATCATCAGGTCTTTGACTGGACAGGAGATATCTTGACTAATAATGTCTTCGTCAGGTCTTTGACTGGACAGGAGATATCTTGACTAATAATGTCATCATCAGGTCTTTGACTGGACAGGAGATATCTTGACTAATGATGTCTTCGTCAGGTCTTTGACTGGACAGGAGATATCTTGACTACTAATCTTGTCTACACCTCGATGTGTTTCCTTCATTCAAGGTCATTGATATGTACCTACCCAAGACGAGAAGACTGGAACAACATCTAGAGTGTTTTTGTTGTGTGTGTTGTGAAACAATGAATAAATCACTAACCATCCCAGCTAAGTGAAGAAGACTGGTTCTCCTGCTGAGGAGCCAAGCTCCAAGTCATGGTATCAACCCAACCGTTAATCAGATGTAGGGGGTTTTGCCCCCTCCCAATAACATCATTCACTTTGACAACCGTTGAGATGTGTTTCACTTCAGCAACGTCAATCATGCAGACCTTGATTGCTAGCAGACACTTGGAGGACTGGCAGCTTTTCCTCAAACTTCATGACGGATCTGAAGAGTAAACATGGCCCCTAATTAGGCCATGCCTCCCAGGCTTCAGGCTGTGAGTTTGGGCCACATGTGTCCCAATGTTGTTGTTTTTTTGCACAACTCTAGTCAACTCTCGGCCAAACCAGCCCAACACTGAAGGTCATGTCTATTGATCAGTAAACTGTTGGGCCAAACCAGCCCAACACTGAAGGTCATGTCTATTGATCCACTTCAGTAAACTGTTGGGCCAAACCAGCCCAACACTGAAGGTCATGTCTATTGATCCACTTCAGTAAACTGTTGGGCCAAACCAGCCCAACACTGAAGGTCATGTCTATTGATCCACTTCAGTAAACTGTTGGGCCAAACCAACCCAACACTGAAGGTCATGTCTATTGATCCACTTCAGTAAACTGTTGGGCCAAACCAGCCCAACACTGAAGGTCATGTCTATTGATCCACTTCAGTAAACTGTTGGGCCAAACCAGCCCAACACTGAAGGTCATGTCTATTGATCCACTTCAGTAAACTGTTGGGCCAAACCAGCCCAACACTGAAGGTCATGTCTATTGATCAGTAAACTGTTGGGCCAAACCAACCCAACACTGAAGGTCATGTCTATTGATCCACTTCAGTAAACTGTTGGGCCAAACCAGCCCAACACTGAAGGTCATGTCTATTGATCAGTAAACTGTTGGGCCAAACCAACCCAACACTGAAGGTCATGTCTATTGATCCACTTCAGTAAACTGTTGGGCCAAACCAACCCAACACTGAAGGTCATGTCTATTGATCCACTTCAGTAAACTGTTGGGCCAAACCAACCCAACACTGAAGGTCATGTCTATTGATCCACTTCAGTAAACTGTTGGGCCAAACCAACCCAACACTGAAGGTCATGTCTATTGATCAGTAAACTGT
>NW_026290882.1:15000-47500 GCF_023373465.1 Oncorhynchus keta | reverse complement strand
ACGGAACACTCTCCCCTTTATAGTGCACTACTTTAGAGCAGGTCCCGTAGGGCTTCCGGTCAAAAGTAATGCACTACCCATAGGGCTTCTGGTCTAAAGTAGTGCACTACATCGGGGAATAGGGCCCCATCTGGGACATAAGCAGAGAGATCGTTCAGCGCAGGGGCCGAGCCAAGAGCTTGTCCAAATGACATGGCTTACATAACTCACAACGCAGAACGCAACATACTGAAATCATCAGCGTTTTAAAAAAAGATTGATGATAAGATGATCATATTTACATAGATATATATTTATATTTCAAGTTTGTGTCACATGGTTTTGTTCAGGTTTTCATTTTCATCCAGACAGATGTTCACGTTTGATGACTGGACAGAGTTTTGGCCGGAGAGGTCAATAAGAGGTTAAAGACAATGAAACACGAGAAATTGAAGAGAAAAAAAACTCCAGATTTTATTTTCTCAATTTATTTATTTTTACAGTTGAATTGAGTTGAAATTGTTGGATTGGATCCCACGATGTTTCCACAATCTGCTTGAGTCATATACATAATCGTATTTTCACATTGGTCTCACAGGTCCATAATGAAACACAGATAGTTCTCTATTTTGTCTGCTCAAGCAGTTTTCAGCTGTTTTAGGGACGCCATGATCCCCTCTTTCTCCATCGTAGCAGACAGCAACAGCTATTTTAGGGACGCCATGATCCCCTCTTTCTCCATCGTAGCAGACAGCAACAGCTATTTTAGGGACGCCATGATCCCCTCTTTCTCCATCGTAGCAGACAGCAACAGCTATTTTAGGGACGCCATGATCCCCTCTTTCTCCATCGTAGCAGACAGCAACAGCTATTTTAGGGACGCCATGATCCCCTCTTTCTCCATCGTAGCAGACAGCAACAGATGTTTTAGGGACGCCATGATCCCCTCTTTCTCCATCGTAGCAGACAGCAACAGCTATTTTAGGGACGCCATGATCCCCTCTTTCTCCATCGTAGCAGACAGCAACAGCTATTTTAGGGACGCCATGATCCCCTCTTTCTCCATCGTAGCAGACAGCAACAGCTATTTTAGGGACGCCATGATCCCCTCTTTCTCCATCGTAGCAGACAGAAACAGCTATTTTAGGGACGCCATGATCCCCTCTTTCTCCATCGTAGCAGACAGCAACAGCTATTTTAGGGACGCCATGATCCCCTCTTTCTCCATCGTAGCAGACAGCAACAGCTATTTTAGGGACGCCATGATCCCCTCTTTCTCCATCGTAGCAGACGACAACAGCTATTTTAGGGACGCCATGATCCCCTCTTTCTCCATCGTAGCAGACAGCAACAGCTATTTTAGGGACGCCATGATCCCCTCTTTCTCCATCGTAGCAGACAGCAACAGCTATTTTAGGGACGCCATGATCCCCTCTTTCTCCATCGTAGCAGACAGCAACAGCTATTTTAGGGACGCCATGATCCCCTCTTTCTCCATCGTAGCAGACAGCAACAGCTATTTTAGGGACGCCATGATCCCCTCTTTCTCCATCGTAGCAGACAGCAACAGCTATTTTAGGGACGCCATGATCCCCTCTTTCTCCATCGTAGCAGACAGCAACAGCTATTTTAGGGACGCCATGATCCCCTCTTTCTCCATCGTAGCAGACAGCAACAGCTATTTTAGGGACGCCATGACCCCTCTTTCTCCATCGTAGCAGACAGCAACAGCTATTTTAGGGACGCCATGATCCCCTCTTTCTCCATCGTAGCAGACAGCAACAGCTATTTTAGGGACGCCATGATCCCCTCTTTCTCCATCGTAGCAGACAGCAACAGCTATTTTAGGGACGCCATGATCCCCTCTTTCTCCATCGTAGCAGACAGCAACAGCTATTTTAGGGACGCCATGATCCCCTCTTTCTCCATCGTAGCAGACAGCAACAGCTATTTTAGGGACGCCATGATCCCCTCTTTCTCCATCGTAGCAGACAGCAACAGCTATTTTAGGGACGCCATGATCCCCTCTTTCTCCATCGTAGCAGACAGCAACAGCTATTTTAGGGACGCCATGATCCCCTCTTTCTCCATCGTAGCAGACAGCAACAGCTATTTTAGGGACGCCATGATCCCCTCTTTCTCCATCGTAGCAGACAGCAACAGCTATTTTAGGGACGCCATGATCCCCTCTTTCTCCATCGTAGCAGACAGCAACAGCTATTTTAGGGACGCCATGATCCCCTCTTTCTCCATCGTAGCAGACAGCAACAGCTATTTTAGGGACGCCATGATCCCCTCTTTCTCCATCGTAGCAGACAGCAACAGCTATTTTAGGGACGTGATGATCCCCTCTTTCTCCATCGTAGCAGACAGCAACAGCTATTTTAGGGACGTGATGATCCCCTCTTTCTCCATCGTAGCAGACAGCAACAGCTATTTTAGGGACGTGATGATCCCCTCTTTCTCCATCGTAGCAGACAGCTCCATCGTAAGACAGCTAGCTTTTTAGGGACGCCATGATCCCCTCTTTCTCCATCGGGACGCCATGATCCCCTCTTTCTCCATCGTAGCAGACAGCAACAGCTATTTTAGGGACGCCATGATCCCCTCTTTTGTCCATCGCAGACAGCAACAGCTATTTTAGGGACGCCATGATCCCCTCTTTCTCCATCGTAGCAGACAGCAACAGCTATTTTAGGGACGCCATGATCCCCTCTTTCTCCATCGTAGCAGACAGCAACAGCTATTTTAGGGACGCCATGATCCCCTCTTTCTCCATCGTAGCAGACAGCAACAGCTATTTTAGGGACGCGATGATCCCCTCTTTCTCCATCGTAGCAGACAGCAACAGCTATTTTAGGGACGCCATGATCCCCTCTTTCTCCATCGTAGCAGACAGCAACAGATGTTTTAGGGACGCCATGATCCCCTCTTTCTCCATCGTAGCAGACAGCAACAGCTATTTTAGGGACGCCATGATCCCCTCTTTCTCCATCGTAGCAGACAGCAACAGCTATTTTAGGGACGCCATGATCCCCTCTTTCTCCATCGTAGCAGACAGCAACAGCTATTTTAGGGACGCCATGATCCCCTCTTTCTCCATCGTAGCAGACAGAAACAGCTATTTTAGGGACGCCATGATCCCCTCTTTCTCCATCGTAGCAGACGACAACAGCTATTTTAGGGACGCCATGATCCCCTCTTTCTCCATCGTAGCAGACAGCAACAGCTATTTTAGGGACGCCATGATCCCCTCTTTCTCCATCGTAGCAGACGACAACAGCTATTTTAGGGACGCCATGATTCCCTCTTTCTCCATCGTAGCAGACGACAACAGCTATTTTAGGGACGCCATGATCCCCTCTTTCTCCATCGTAAGAGACAGCAACAGCTGTTTTAGGGACGCCATGATCCCCTCTTTCTCCATCGTAGCAGACAGCAACAGCTATTTTAGGGACGTGATGATCCCCTCTTTCTCCATCGTAGCAGACGACAACAGCTATTTTAGGGACGCCATGACCCCCTCTTTCTCCATCGTAGCAGACAGCAACAGCTATTTTAGAGACGCCATGATCCCCTCTTTCTCCATCGTAGCAGACAGCAACAGCTATTTTAGGGACGCCATGACCCCCTCTTTCTCCATCGTAGCAGACAGCAACAGCTATTTTAGGGACGCCATGACCCCCTCTTTCTCCATCGTAGCAGACAGCAACAGCTATTTTAGGGACGCCATGACCCCCTCTTTCTCCATCGTAGCAGACAGCAACAGCTATTTTAGGGACGCCATGATCCCCTCTTTCTCCATCGTAGCAGACGACAACAGCTATTTTAGGGACGCCATGATCCCCTCTTTCTCCATCGTAGCAGACAGCAACAGCTATTTTAGGGACGCCAGGATCCCCTCTTTCTCCATCGTAGCAGACAGCAACAGCTGTTTTAGGGACGCCAGGATCCCCTCTTTCTCCATTGGAGCAGACAGCAACAGCTGTTTTAGGGACGCCAGGATCCCCTCTTTCTCCATCGTAGCAGACAGAAACCATCGGCAACAAACTTACTGTATTATACAGTAACAGTGCTGTAAATTATTAGGGATAATCCCACGGCCAAGTTCCCTGCAAATATCAGTACGTGTTAGCAAAACAGTGTATTATCTAGAACTATATATATCAGTGTATTATCTAGAACTATATATATATCAGTGTATTATCTAGAACTATATATATCAGTGTATTATCTAGAACTATATATATATCAGTGTATTATCAGTGTATTATCTAGAACTATATATATATCAGTGTATTATCAGTGTATTATCTAGAACTGTATATATCAGTGTATTATCAGTGTATTATCTAGAACTATATATATCAGTGTATTATCTAGAACTATATATATCAGTGTATTATCTAGAACTATATATATCAGTGTATTATCTAGAACTATATATATCAGTGTATTATCTAGAACTATATATATCAGTGTTATGGTTAAACTAAGTGTTCTCAGAGTCTATATATATATCAGTGTTAAACTAAGTGTTCTCAGACTCTATATATATATCAGTGTTAAACTAAGTGTTCTCAGACTCTATATATATATATATCAGTGTTAAACTAAGTGTTCTCAGACTCTATATATATATATATATCAGTGTTAAACTAAGTGTTCTCAGACTCTATATATATATCAGTGTTAAACTAAGTGTTCTCAGACTCTATATATATATATATATCAGTGTTAAACTAAGTGTTCTCAGACTCTATATATATATATATATGTTAAACTAAACTAAGTGTTCTCAGACTCTATATATATATCAGTGTTAAACTAAGTGTTCTCAGACTCTATATATATATATATATCAGTGTTAAACTAAGTGTTCTCAGACTCTATATATATATATATATATCAGTGTTAAACTAAGTGTTCTCAGACTCTATATATATATATATCACTGTTAAACTAAGTGTTCTCAGACTCTATATATATATCAGTGTTAAACTAAGTGTTCTCAGACTCTATATATATATATATATATCACTGTTAAACTAAGTGTTCTCAGACTCTATATATATATCAGTGTTAAACTAAGTGTTCTCAGACTCTATATATATATCAGTGTTAAACTAAGTGTTCTCAGACTCTATATATATATCACTGTTAAACTAAGTGTTCTCAGACTCTATATATATATCACTGTTAAACTAAGTGTTCTCAGACTCTATATATATATCAGTGTTAAACTAAGTGTTCTCAGACTAAGTGTTCTCAGACTCTATATATATATAAACTAAGTGTTCTCAGACTCTATATATATATCACAGTGTTAAACTAAGTGTTCTCAGACTCTATATATATATCAGTGTTAAACTAAGTGTTCTCAGACTCTATATATATATATATATCAGTGTTAAACTAAGTGTTCTCAGACTCTATATATATATATATATCAGTGTTAAACTAAGTGTTCTCAGACTCTATATATATATCACTGTTAAACTAAGTGTTCTCAGACTCTATATATATATATATATCAGTGTTAAACTAAGTGTTCTCAGACTCTATATATATATATCAGTGTTAAACTAAGTGTTCTCAGACTCTATATATATATATATCAGTGTTAAACTAAGTGTTCTCAGACTCTATATATATATCACTGTTAAACTAAGTGTTCTCAGACTCTATATATATATATATCAGTGTTAAACTAAGTGTTCTCAGACTCTATATATATATATATATCAGTGTTAAACTAAGTGTTCTCAGACTCTATATATATATCAGTGTTAAACTAAGTGTTCTCAGACTCTATATATATATCACTGTTAAACTAAGTGTTCTCAGACTCTATATATATATATATCAGTTCTCAGACTCTATATATATATATATATATCACTGTTAAACTAAGTGTTCTCAGACTCTATATATATATCACTGTTAAACTAAGTGTTCTCAGACTCTATATATATATCAGTGTTAAACTAAGTGTTCTCAGACTCTATATATATATATATATATCAGTGTTAAACTAAGTGTTCTCAGACTCTATATATATATATATCAGTGTTAAACTAAGTGTTCTCAGACTCTATATATATATCACTGTTAAACTAAGTGTTCTCAGACTCTCTATATATATATCAGTGTTAAACTAAGTGTTCTCAGACTCTATATATATATATATATATCAGTGTTAAACTAAGTGTTCTCAGACTCTATATATATATCAGACTCTATTCTCAGACTCTATATATATATATATCACTGTTAAACTAAGTGTTCTCAGACTCTATCAGACTCTATATATATATCACTGTTAAACTAAGTGTTCTCAGACTCTATATATATATCAGTGTTAAACTAAGTGTTCTCAGACTCTATATATATATATATCAGTGTTAAACTAAGTGTTCTCAGACTCTATATATATATCAGTGTTAAACTAAGTGTTCTCAGACTCTATATATATATCAGTGTTAAACTAAGTGTTCTCAGACTCTATATATATATCAGTGTTCTCACTACTCTATTCTCAGACTCTGTTCTAGTATATATATATCAGTGTTAAACTAAGTGTTCTCAGACTCTATATATATCCATTGTAAGTGCTCTGGAAAGTTCTCTCTAATGGATGACTTAAACTAAGTGTTCTCAGACTCTCTATATATATATCACTGTTAAACTAAGTGTTCTCAGACTCTGGCCTCCTACCTTCCTTTTCCTTCTCTACTGACAACCCTGAACTGGCTGAGGTCATCTTTCCTGGCTACTGGTGTATTACAGGAGGGAGATTTTGGGGAGAGGAGAGGGGAGGGGAGGAGAGGGGAGAGGGAGGGGGGAGAGAGAAAGGAGAGGAGGGAAGAGGAGAGGAGAGGGAGGGAGGGAGGAGAGAGAAAGGAGAGGAGAGGAGAGACACAGGAAGGGCTTCTGCAAAGAACAGGGGATGATTTTCAGAGGAGATCCAGAACACAATTAAGAGAGGGTAGAGGAGAAACTCAGAGAGGAGAGGAGAGACACAGGAAGGGCTTCTGCAAAGAACAGGGGATGATTTTCACACTGAGGATAACTGAGATCCAAGAACACAATTAAGAGATGAGGTATGAACTCATAGAAAACTCAGAGAGGAAAAGACAGACCCAGTCTGGCGGATCTTCTCCTGGACTCTGCTCTCTGTTCAGTCTTCCAAAGGGACATGATGAATCGTAGCATCTGTGAGTATATGAATGGAATCAGTAACAGAACTGTCACGGAGGATGTAAGGCTTCCACTTGGTGTCTGGAAGTTCTTCAATGGATGTACTTTTCTGTCTCTCTCTGGACTGATCACTCTATTCACATGAATACTCGCCTGTCTCTCTGTCTCTCTCTGTCTCTCTCTGTCTCTCTCTCTCTGTGTCTCTCTCTCTCTCTCTCTATCTCGCTCTCTCTCTCTCGCTCTCTCTCTCTGTCTCTCTCTCAACCTCAGAAGCGGCTCTGGAGTGTTTCAACCAGTCTTTCCAGACCTCAGCCTCCTCTCTCTCTTTGTACTCTCATCTCAACAGAGAGAGAGAGAGAGAGAGGGATGGCATTCCTCTAGTTTCTGGTTCCCAGAGTTTCAACTCCAGTTCACACTGAACAGAACTTCCTCACTTCCTGGTCAACCACCATTGGTCACAATCCGCAGTGTTCTGTCCCAATCAAAGCATCACGGTTGGTGTTGAGATGAGCACCTTCATGTAACTGGTTTTCCCGTCTCAGTTTAATGGTCATAAAGACGTGTATCCACCCTCCTACCTTGGGAAGTTAGAACGGGCGTCTCTACTGGCAGGAACGTTCTGGAATAAATGACCTCCAGGATGTTTTCAGGATTGATTATTGATTAGTGATTTGTTCTCCGGCAGCAGAAATAATGAAAATATTTCAGATTTTTTTGTGCTCAAAACTCCTCTCGGAGAATGATTCAAATTGGACTTTTAGAGTGTTATTAGCATGTGGGAAAGAGTGTGTAATTATCGCAGCTAATAGTTTGGTAAATGTTTGGTCTGATCATCAAATCAAATCAAATGTATTGATATAGCCCTTCGTACATCAGCTGATATCTCAAAGTGCTGTGCAGGTGTAGAAGCGCGTTGGTGTAACGGCGTTCTTCTTCGTTTGTGGAAAGAGAGTCGGACCGCAATGCAGCGTGGTTGTTACTCATGACTTTAATAGAAAAAGTCACACATGAAATAACGATACAAAATACAAAACAACAAATGGAACGTGAAACCTAATTACAGCCTATCTGGTGAAACTACACAGAGACAGGAACAATCACCCACGAAATACAAAGCGAAACCACGCTACCTAAATACGAGAGTATTTAGAGAGAGAGAGTTATCAGGCTCTGGGAGGGAGGGAGAGAATGAGAGAGAGAGAGAGGAGAGAGTTATTAGACTCTAGGAGGGAGAGAGAGAATGAGAGAGAGAGAGAGAGAGAGTTATGAGGCTCCAGGAGGGAGGGAGAGAATGAGAGAGGAGAGAGGAGAGAGGAGAGAGTTATCAGGCTCTAGGAGGGAGAGAGAGAATGAGAGAGAGGAGAGAGTTATCAGGCTCTAGGAGGGATGGAGAGAATGAGAGAGAGAGTTATGAAGCTCTAGGAGGGAGGGAGAGAATGAGAGAGAGGAGAGAGTTATCAGGCTCTAGGAGGGAGGGAGAGAATGAGAGAGAGAGAGTTATGAGGCTCTAGGAGGGAGGGAGAGAATGAGAGAGGAGAGAGGAGAGGAGAGAGGAGAGAGTTATCAGGCTCTAGGAGGGAGAGAGTGAATGAGAGAGAGGAGAGAGTTATCAGGCTCTAGGAGGGAGGGAGAGAATGAGAGAGAGAGAGTTATGAGGCTCTATGAGGGAGGGAGAGAATGAGAGGAGGAGAGAGGAGAGAGTTATCAGGCTCTAGGAGGAGAGAGAGAGAGAGAGAGAGAGAGAGAGAGAGGCTCTAGGAGGGAGAGAGGAGAGGAGAGAGAAGAGAGGAGAAAGGAGAGAGAGGAGAGAGAGAATCCAGAGTGATAACCCCTGAGAGAGAGAGAGAGAGAGAGAGAGAAGAGAGAGAGAGAGAGAGAATTTTGCCAGCAACTGAGAGAGAGAGGGCTGTGATAACCCCTGAGATTTGCCAGAGAGACTCTTTCTCTCCAGGAGATAGAGAAAGAGAGGAGAAATGAGGAGGATGAAGGAGAGAGAGAGATTTGGAGAGAGGAGATGTCTTCAGAGATTTGTTGCTTGGAAGTCACAAAGAGCAGTCTGTGAGAGAAATGAGCTATGGCAGAGAGAGAGAGGTTTGTCTCGTGAGGATGTGCAGGAGAGCTTCAGTTGCTGTCAGAGAGAGCAGTAACTGTCTCTGTGTGGAGATTGTCTCCACTGCAGTAACTGTCTCTGTGTGGAGCATGTCTCCAGCAGGTCTGTCTCTGTGTCCATGTCTCCACTGCAGTAAGGTGTGGAGCATGACTGCAGTTGTCTCTGTGTGGATTTATGCAGTAACTGTCTCTCTTCATGTCTCCATTTGTTGTCTCTGTGTGGAATGTCACAAATAGCAGTCTGTGACCTGAGCTATGGCAGTATCTGGTTTGTCTCGTGAGGATGTGCAGGCTTGGCTTCAGTTGCTGTCAGATTCCCTGCAGGAACTGTCTCTGTGTGGAGCATGTCTCCACTGCAGTAACTGTCTCTGTGTGGAGCATGTCTCCACTGCAGTAACTGTCTCTGTGTGGAGCATGTCTCCACTGCAGTAACTGTCTCTGTGTGGAGCATGTCTCCACTGCAGGAACTGTCTCTGTGTGGAGCATGTCTCCACTGCAGGAACTGTCTCTGTGTGGAGCATGTCTCCACTGCAGTAACTGTCTCTGTGTGGAGCATGTCTCCACTGCAGTAACTGTCTCTGTGTGGAGCATGTCTCCACTGCAGTAACTGTCTCTGTGTGGAGCATGTCTCCACTGAGACTGCAGTAACTGTCTCTATGTGGAGCATGTCTCCACTGCAGTAACTGTCTCTGTGTGGAGCATGTCTCCACTGCAGTAACTGTCTCTGTGTGGAGCATGTCTCCACTGCAGTAACTGTCTCTGTGTGGAGCATGTCTCCACTGCAGTAACTGTCTCTGTGTGGAGCATGTCTCCACTGCAGTAACTGTAACTGACCCCCCTCCTCTCTCAAGGTTAGACTTACACTGAGCTGTTCCCATCTGGTCCTGACCCCCCTCCTCTCTCAAGGTTAGACTTACACTGAGCTGTTCCCATCTGGTCCTGACCCCCCTCCTCTCTCAAGGTAAGACTTACACTGAGCTGTTCCCATCTGGTCCTGACCCCCTCCTCTCTCAAGGTCTTACCCTGACCCCATCTCCTCTCTCAAGGTTAGACTTACACTGAGCTGTTCCCATCTGGTCCTGACCCCCCTCCTCTCTCAAGGTTAGACTTTCACTGAGCTGTTCCCATCTGGTCCTGACCCCCCTCCTCTCTCAAGGTTAGACTTACACTGAGCTGTTCCCATCTGGTCCTGACCCCCCTCCTCTCTCAAGGTTAGACTTACACTGAGCTGTTCCCATCTGGTCCTGACCCCCCTCCTCTCTCAAGGTTAGACTTACACTGAGCTGTTCCCATCTGGTCCTGACCCCCCTCCTCTCTCAAGGTTAGACTTACACTGAGCTGTTCCCATCTGGTCCTGACCCCCCTCCTCTCTCAAGGTTAGACTTACCCTGGCTGTTAGACTTTCACTGAGCTGTTCCCATCTGGTCCTGACCCCCCTCCTCTCTCAAGGTTAGACTTACACTGAGCTGTTCCCATCTGGTCCTGACCCCCCTCCTCTCTCAAGGTTAGACTTACACTGAGCTGTTCCCATCTGGTCCTGACCCCCCTCCTCTCTCAAGGTTAGACTTACACTGAGCTGTTCCCATCTGGTCCTGACCCCGACTCCCCCGATCCCCTCTCTGAGCCGTGGTCAGCAGAATGATGGGGAGTTATGGGGTCCGATGTCAGTTATATCAGGGTGGCCCAGAGGAGGAACTCACAACCTGGATCAGATTTAGTACATCAGGCTCAGAGATCCTGATGACATCATGATGTTGGAAGAGAAGGGGGTCCTGAGAGGAGTGGATGGAGGGAGGGAGGGAGTCCTGAGAGGAGTGGATGGAGGGAGGGAGGGAGTCCTGAGAGGAGTGGATGGAGGGAGGGAGGGAGTCCTGAGAGGAGTGGAGGGAGGGGGGAGGGAGTCCTGAGAGGAGTGGATGGAGGGAGGGAGGGAGGGAGTCCTGAGAGGAGTGGATGGAGGGAGGGGAGTGGAGGGGGAGGGGGAGGGAGTCCTGGAGGGAGGGAGGGAGTCCTGGATGGAGGGAGGGAGGGAGGGAGGGAGTCCTGAGAGGAGTGGATGGAGGGAGGGAAGTGGAGGGAGGGGGAGGGAGTCCTGAGAGGAGGGATGGAGGGAGGGAGGGAGGGAAGTGGAGGGAGGGGGAGGGAGTCCTGAGAGGATTGGATGGAGGGAGGGAGGGAGGGGAGTCCTGAAGTGGAGGAGGGGGAGGGAGTCCTGAGAGGAGTGGATGGAGGGAGTGAGGGAAGTGGAGGGAGGGAGGGAGGGAGTCCTGAGAGGAGTGGATGGAGGGAGGGAGGGAGGGAGTCCTGAGAAGAGTGTATGGAGGGAGGGAGTCCTGAGAGGAGTGGATGGAGGGAGGGAGTCCTGAGAGGAGTGGATGGAGGGAGGGAGGGTGTCCTGAGAGGAGTGGATGGAGGGAGGGAGGGAGTCCTGAGAGGAGTGGATGGAGGGAGGGGGAGTGAGTGAGTGAGTGAGTGAGTGGTGAGGAGTGAGTGAGTGAGTGAGTGAGTGAGTGAGTGAGGGAGGGAGTCCTGAGGAGGGAGGGAGGGAGGGAGGGAGGGAGGGAGGGAGGGAGTCCTGAGAGGAGTGGAGGGAGGGAGGGAAGTGGAGGGAGGGAGGGAGGGAGTCCTGAGAGGAGGGAGGGAGGGAGGGAGGGAGGGAGGGAGGGAGGGGGAGGGAGGGGGGGAGGGAGGGAGGGATACCTCCTTGGTGTGTTGCCTTATCTGAACTGTTTAATGAAACTCAGTGTTCTTGGCCCAGCAGGCTCCTGTAGTCACTCACCACTGAACCCAGGTTTTATGAGTGGGCCTGTCCGGGCCCGCATGAATGAAACATTATAGGAACCAATATCCACCGTTCTTTATGCTTAATTATGAAAACAGTTAGAGGCCTTTGGGTTTTAAAAGACTAACGATGAAAAAAAACACAATTGAGAAGAATGTTTCCAGATGTTCTTAGAGGAGGTTAGAGGAGGTTTACTTTAAACAAATGTGTATTGGCAGGAGCGACAAATAGAGAGGCTGTTTTTATTTTATTTAAAGGATTCATCATTCATTTTTATGTTGATAAGTTTAAAATGTTTTCATCTCTGCCCCATCTGTTAAGGAAACAAGGACTCTGTGGGTGGGACATGTACTACGAGGATAGAGGAAACATGGACTCTGTGGGCGGGACATTTACTACGAGGATAGAGGAAACATGGACTCTGTGGGGTGGGACATGTACTACGAGGATAGAGGAAACATGGACTCTGTGGGCGGGACATGTACTACGAGGATAGAGGAAACATGGACTCTGTGGGCGGGACATGTACTACGAGGATAGAGGAAACATGGACTCTGTCTGGGGTGGGACATGTACTACGAGGATAGAGGAAACATGGACTCTGTGGGCGGGACATGTACTACGAGGATAGAGGAAACATGGACTCTGTGGGCGGGACATGTACTACGAGGATAGAGGAAACATGGACTCTGTGGGCGGGACATTTACTACGAGGATAGAGGAAACATGGACTCTGTGGGCGGGACATGTACTACGAGGATAGAGGAAACATGGACTCTGTGGGCGGGGACATGTACTACGAGGATAGAGGAAACATGGACTCTGTGGGCGGGACATGTACTACGAGGATAGAGGAAACATGGACTCTGGACTCTGGGCGGGACATGTACTACGAGGATAGAGGAAACATGGACTCTGTGGGCGGGACATGTACTACGAGGATAGAGGAAACATGGACTCTGTGGGCGGGACATGTACTACGAGGATAGAGGAAACATGGACTCTGTGGGCGGGACATGTACTACGAGGATAGAGGAAACATGGACTCTGTGGGCGGGGACATGTACTACGAGGATAGAGGAAACATGGACTCTGTGGGCGGGACATGTACTACGAGGATAGAGGAAACATGGACTCTGTGGGCGGGACATGTACTACGAGGATAGAGGAAACATGGACTCTGTGGGCGGGACATGTACTACGAGGATAGAGGAAACATGGACTCTGTGGGCGGGACATGTACTACGAGGATAGAGGAAACATGGACTCTGTGGGCGGGACATGTACTACGAGGATAGAGGAAACATGGACTCTGTGGGCGGGACATGTACTACGAGGATAGAGGAAACATGGACTCTGTGGGCGGGACATGTACTACGAGGATAGAGGAAACATGGACTCTGTGGGCGGGACATGTACTACGAGGATAGAGGAAACATGGACTCTGTGGGCGGGACATGTACTACGAGGATAGAGGAAACATGGACTCTGTGGGCGGGGACATGTACTACGAGGATAGAGGAAACATGGACTCTGTGGGCGGGACATGTACTACGAGGATAGAGGAAACATGGACTCTGTGGGCGGGACATGTACTACGAGGATAGAGGAAACATGGACTCTGTGGGCGGGACATGTACTACGAGGATAGAGGAAACATGGACTCTGTGGGCGGGACATGTACTACGAGGATAGAGGAAACATGGACTCTGTGGGCGGGACATGTACTACGAGGATAGAGGAAACATGGACTCTGTGGGCGGGACATGTACTACGAGGATAGAGGAAACATGGACTCTGTGGGCGGGACATGTACTACGAGGATAGAGGAAACATGGACTCTGTGGGCGGGACATGTACTACGAGGATAGAGGAAACATGGACTCTGTGGGCGGGAAAGGTACTACGAGGATAGAGGAAACATGGACTCTGTGGGCGGGACATGTACTACGAGGATAGAGGAAACATGGACTCTGGACTGGGACTCTGTGGGACATGTACTACGAGGATAGAGGAAACATGGACTCTGTGGGCGGGACATGTACTACGAGGATAGAGGAAACATGGACTCTGTGGGCGGGGACATGTACTACGAGGATAGAGGAAACATGGACTCTGTGGGCGGGACATGTACTACGAGGATAGAGGAAACATGGACTCTGTGGGCTGGACATGTACTACGAGGATAGAGGAAACATGGACTCTGTGGGCGGGACATGTACTACGAGGATAGAGGAAACATGGACTCTGTGGGCGGGACATGTACTACGAGGATAGAGGAAACATGGACTCTGGACTCTGTGGGTGGGACATGTACTACGAGGATAGAGGAAACATGGACTCTGTGGGCGGGACATGTACTACGAGGATAGAGGAAACATGGACTCTGTGGGCGGGACATGTACTACGAGGATAGAGGAAACATGGACTCTGTGGGCGGGACATGTACTACGAGGATAGAGGAAACATGGACTCTGTGGGCGGGACATGTACTACGAGGATAGAGGAAACATGGACTCTGTGGGCGGGACATGTACTACGAGGATAGAGGAAACATGGACTCTGTGGGCGGGGACATGTACTACGAGGATAGAGGAAACATGGACTCTGTGGGCGGGACATGTACTACGAGGATAGAGGAAACATGGACTCTGTGGGCGGGACATGTACTACGAGGATAGAGGAAACATGGACTCTGTGGGCGGGACATGTACTACGAGGATAGAGGAAACATGGACTCTGTGGGCGGGACATGTACTACGAGGATAGAGGAAACATGGACTCTGTGGGGGGGACATGTACTACGAGGATAGAGGAAACATGGACTCTGTGGGCGGGACATGTACTACGAGGATAGAGGAAACATGGACTCTGTGGGCGGGACATGTACTACGAGGATAGAGGAAACATGGACTCTGTGGGCGGGACATGTACTACGAGGATAGAGGAAACATGGACTCTGTGGGCGGGACATGTACTACGAGGATAGAGGAAACATGGACTCTGTGGGCGGGACATGTACTACGAGGATAGAGGAAACATGGACTCTGTGGGCGGGACATGTACTACGAGGATAGAGGAAACATGGACTCTGTGGGCGGGACATGTACTACGAGGATAGAGGAAACATGGACTCTGTGGGCGGGACATTTACTACGAGGATAGAGGAAACATGGACTCTGTGGGCGGGACATGTACTACGAGGATAGAGGAGACATGGACTCTGTGGGCGGGGACATGTACTACGAGGATAGAGGAAACATGGACTCTGTGGGCGGGACATGTACTACGAGGATAGAGGAAACATGGACTCTGGACTCTGGGCGGGACATGTACTACGAGGATAGAGGAAACATGGACTCTGTGGGCGGGACATGTACTACGAGGATAGAGGAAACATGGACTCTGTGGGCACATGTACACGAGGATACACAAACATGGACACACACATGGAAACACACACACACTCTGTGGGCACATGTACTACGAGGATAGAGGAAACATGGACTCTGTGGGCACACACTCTGTGCCCTGGGGACATGTGACTCACAGGAACCACCTACATAGCCCAGGAAACATGGACCTGCCTCAGACCTGACTCACGGGAACATGTACCTACAGGATAGCATGGACTCCCTGCCTCAGACCCTGACTCACAGGAACCACCTACAGCCCAGTACACCCTGCCTCAGACCCTGACTCACGAACCACCTACAGCAGCAGTACACCCTGCCTCAGACCCTGACTCACAGGAACCACCTACAGCCCAGTACACCCTGCCTCAGACCCTGACTCCCAGGAACCACCTACAGCCCAGTACGCCCTGCCTCAGACCCTGACTCACAGGAACCACCTACAGCCCAGTACGCCCTGCCTCAGACCCTGACTCCCCCAGGAACCACCTACAGCCCAGTACACCCTGCCTCAGACCCTGACTCCCCCAGGAACCACCTACAGCCCAGTACGCCCTGCCTCAGACCCTGACTCCCCCAGGAACCACCTACAGCCCAGTACGCCCTGCCTCAGACCCTGACTCCCAGGAACCACCTACAGCCCAGTACGCCCTGCCTCAGACCCTGACTCACAGGAACCACCTACAGCCCAGTACGCCCTGCCTCAGACCCTGACTCCCAGGAACCACCTACAGCAGCAGTATGCCCTGCCTCAGACCCTGACTCCCCCAGGAACCACCTACAGCCCAGTACACCCTGCCTCAGACCCTGACTCCCCCAGGAACCACCTACAGCAGCAGTACACCCTGCCTCAGACCCTGACTCACAGGAACCACCTACAGCCCAGTACACCCTGCCTCAGACCCTGACTCACAGGAACCACCTACAGCCCAGTACACCCTGCCTCAGACCCTGACTCACAGGAACCACCTACAGCCCAGTACGCCCTGCCTCAGACCCTGACTCCCAGGAACCACCTACAGCAGCAGTACGCCCTGCCTCAGACCCTGACTGCCCCAGGAACCACCTACAGCAGCAGTACACCCTGCCTCAGACCCTGACTCCCCCAGGAACCACCTACAGCAGCATTACACCCTGCCTCAGACCCTGACTCACAGGAACCACCTACAGCCCAGTACGCCCTGCCTCAGACCCTGACTCACAGGAACCACCTACAGCCCAGTACGCCCTGCCTCAGACCCTGACTCCCCCAGGAACCACCTACAGCCCAGTACACCCTGCCTCAGACCCTGACTCCCCCAGGAACCACCTACAGCCCAGTACACCCTGCCTCAGACCCTGACTCACAGGAACCACCTACAGCCCAGTACGCCCTGCCTCAGACCCTGACTCCCCCAGGAACCACCTACAGCCCAGATCGCCCTGCCTCAGACCCTGACTCACAGGAACCACCTACAGCCCAGTACACCCTGCCTCAGACCCTGACTCACAGGAACCACCTACAGCCCAGTACACCCTGCCTCAGACCCTGACTCCCCAGGAACCACCTACAGCCCAGTACGCCCTGCCTCAGACCCTGACTCACAGGAACCACCTACAGCAGCAGTACACCCTGCCTCAGACCCTGACTCCCACAGGGTCCACCTACAGCCCAGTACACCCTGCCTCAGACCCTGACTCACAGGAACCACCTACAGCCCAGTACGCCCTGCCTCAGACCCTGACTCCCCCAGGAACCACCTACAGCAGCAGTACGCCCTGCCTCAGACCCTGACTCCCCCAGGAACCACCTACAGCAGCAGTACACCCTGCCTCAGACCCTGACTCCCCCAGGAACCACCTACAGCAGCAGTACACCCTGCCTCAGACCCTGACTCCCCCAGGAACCACCTACAGCAGCAGTACACCCTGCCTCAGACCCTGACTCACAGGAACCACCTACAGCCCAGTACGCCCTGCCCCAGACCCTGACTCACGAACCACCTACAGCAGCAGTACGCCCTGCCTCAGACCCTGACTCCCACAGGAACCACCTACAGCCCAGTACACCCTGCCTCAGACCCTGACTCACAGGAACCACCTACAGCCCAGTACACCCTGCCTCAGACCCTGACTCCCCCAGGAACCACCTACAGCCCAGTACACCCTGCCTCAGACCCTGACTCCCAGGAACCACCTACAGCCCAGTACGCCCTGCCTCAGACCCTGACTCCCCCAGGAACCACCTACAGCCCAGTACGCCCTGCCTCAGACCCTGACTCCCCCAGGAACCACCTACAGCCCAGTACGCCCTGCCTCAGACCCTGACTCCCCAGGAACCACCTACAGCCCAGTACGCCCTGCCTCAGACCCTGACTCCCCCAGGAACCACCTACAGCCCAGTACGCCCTGCCCCAGACCCTGACTCACGAACCACCTACAGCAGCAGTACGCCCTGCCTCAGACCCTGACTCCCACAGGAACCACCTACAACCCAGTACGCCCTGCCTCAGACCCTGACTCCCACAGGAACCACCTACAGCCCAGTACACCCTGCCTCAGACCCTGACTCCCAGGAACCACCTACAACCCAGTACGCCCTGCCTCAGACCCTGACTCCCAGGAACCACCTACAGCCCAGTACACCCTGCCTCAGACCCTGACTCCCCCAGGAACCACCTACAGCCCAGTACACCCTGCCTCAGACCCTGACTCACAGGAACCACCTACAGCCCAGTACGCCCTGCCTCAGACCCTGACTCCCCCAGGAACCACCTACAACCCAGTACGCCCTGCCTCAGACCCTGACTCCCCCAGGAACCACCCACAGCCCAGTACGCCCTGCCTCAGACCCTGACTCACAGGAACCACCTACAGCCCAGTACACCCTGCCTCAGACCCTGACTCACAGGAACCACCTACAGCCCAGTACACCCTGCCTCAGACCCTGACTCCCCAGGAACCACCCACAGCCCAGTACGCCCTGCCTCAGACCCTGACTCACAGGAACCACCTACAGCCCAGTACGCCCTGCCTCAGACCCTGACTCACAGGAACCACCTACAGCAGCAGTACGCCCTGCCTCAGACCCTGACTCCCAGGAACCACCTACAGCAGCAGTACGCCCTGCCTCAGACCCTGACTCACAGGAACCACCTACAGCCCAGTACGCCCTGCCTCAGACCCTGACTCACAGGAACCACCTACAGCCCAGTACACCCTGCCTCAGACCCTGACTCCCCCAGGAACCACCTACAGCCCAGTACGCCCTGCCTCAGACCCTGACTCCCCCAGGAACCACCTACAGCCCAGTACGCCCTGCCTCAGACCCTGACTCCCCCAGGAACCACCTACAGCCCAGTACGCCCTGCCTCAGACCCTGACTCCCCCAGGAACCACCTACAGCAGCAGTACGCCCTGCCTCAGACCCTGACTCCCACAGGAACCACCTACAGCCCAGTACGCCCTGCCTCAGACCCTGACTCCCCCAGGAACCACCTACAGCCCAGTACACCCTGCCTCAGACCCTGACTCCCCAGGAACCACCTACAGCCCAGTACACCCTGCCTCAGACCCTGACTCCCAGGAACCACCTACAGCCCAGTACACCCTGCCTCAGACCCTGACTCCCAGGAACCACCTACAGCCCAGTACACCCTGCCTCAGACCCTGACTCCCAGGAACCACCTACAGCCCAGTACGCCCTGCCTCAGACCCTGACTCCCACAGGAACCACCTACAGCCCAGTACGCCCTGCCTCAGACCCTGACTCCCCCAGGAACCACCTACAGCAGCAGTACGCCCTGCCTCAGACCCTGACTCCCCCAGGAACCACCTACAGCCCAGTACGCCCTGCCTCAGACCCTGACTCCCCCAGGAACCACCTACAGCCCAGTACGCCCTGCCTCAGACCCTGACTCCCAGGAACCACCTACAGCCCAGTACACCCTGCCTCAGACCCTGACTCACAAACTACCTACAGCAGCAGTACGCCCTGCCTCAGACCCTGACTCACAGGAACCACCTACAGCCCAGTACACCCTGCCTCAGACCCTGACTCCCACAGGGTCCACCTACAGCCCAGTACACCCTGCCTCAGACCCTGACTCACAGGAACCACCTACAGCCCAGTACACCCTGCCTCAGACCCTGACTCCCACAGGAACCACCTACAACCCAGTACGCCCTGCCTCAGACCCTGACTCACAGGAACCACCTACAGCCCAGTACACCCTGCCTCAGACCCTGACTCCCCCAGGAACCACCTACAACCCAGTACACCCTGCCTCAGACCCTGACTCCCAGGAACCACCTACAGCCCAGTACGCCCTGCCTCAGACCCTGACTCACAGGAACCACCTACAGCAGCAGTACGCCCTGCCTCAGACCCTGACTCACAGGAACCACCTACAGCCCAGTACGCCCTGCCTCAGACTCTGACTCCCCAGGAACCACCTACAGCCCAGTACACCCTGCCTCAGACCCTGACTCACAGGAACCACCTACAGCCCAGTACGCCCTGCCTCAGACCCTGACTCACAGGAACTACCTACAGCAGCAGTACGCCCTGCCTCAGACCCTGACTCCCCCAGGAACCACCTACAGCCCAGTACGCCCTGCCTCAGACCCTGACTCACAGGAACCACCTACAGCCCAGTACACCCTGCCTCAGACCCTGACTCCCAGGAACCACCTACAGCCCAGTATGCCCTGCCTCAGACCCTGACTCACAGGAACCACCTACAGCCCAGTACACCCTGCCTCAGACCCTGACTCACAGGAACCACCTACAGCCCAGTACGCCCTGCCTCAGACCCTGACTCCCAGGAACCACCTATAGCCCAGTACGCCCTGCCTCAGACCCTGACTCACAGGAACCACCTACAGCCCAGTACGCCCTGCCTCAGACCCTGACTCCCAGGGACCACCTACAACCCAGTACGCCCTGCCTCAGACCCTGACTCACAGGAACCACCTACAGCCCAGTACACCCTGCCTCAGACCCTGACTCACAGGAACCACCTACAGCCCAGTACACCCTGCCTCAGACCCTGACTCACGAACCACCTACAGCCCAGATCGCCCTGCCTCAGACCCTGACTCCCAGGAACCACCTACAGCCCAGATCGCCCTGCCTCAGACCCTGACTCCCAGGAACCACCTACAGCCCAGATCGCCCTGCCTCAGACCCTGACTCCCCCAGGAACCACCTACAGCCCAGTACACCCTGCCTCAGACCCTGACTCCCCCAGGAACCACCCACAGCCCAGTACGCCCTGCCTCAGACCCTGACTCACAGGAACCACCTACAGCCCAGTACACCCTGCCTCAGACCCTGACTCCCACAGGAACCACCTACAGCCCAGTACGCCCTGCCTCAGACCCTGACTCCCCCAGGAACCACCTACAGCCCAGTACGCCCTGCCTCAGACCCTGACTCCCCCAGGAACCACCTACAGCCCAGTACACCCTGCCTCAGACCCTGACTCCCAGGAACCACCTACAGCCCAGTACACCCTGCCTCAGACCCTGACTCCCAGGAACCACCTACAGCCCAGTACGCCCTGCCTCAGACACTGACTCACAGGAACCACCTACAGCCCAGTACACCCTGCCTCAGACCCTGACTCCCAGGAACCACCTACAGCCCAGTACGCCCTGCCTCAGACCCTGACTCCCACAGGAACCACCTACAGCCCAGTACACCCTGCCTCAGACCCTGACTCCCAGGAACCACCTACAGCCCAGTACACCCTGCCTCAGACCCTGACTCACGAACCACCTACAGCAGCAGTACGCCCTGCCTCAGACCCTGACTCCCAGGAACCACCTACAGCCCAGTACACCCTGCCTCAGACCCTGACTCCCACAGGAACCACCTACAGCCCAGTACACCCTGCCTCAGACCCTGACTCCCCCAGGAACCACCTACAGCCCAGTACACCCTGCCTCAGACCCTGACTCCCACAGGAACCACCTACAACCCAGTACACCCTGCCTCAGACCCTGACTCCCCCAGGAACCACCTACAGCCCAGTACACCCTGCCTCAGACCCTGACTCACAGGAACCACCTACAGCCCAGTACGCCCTGCCTCAGACCCTGACTCACAGGAACCACCTACAACCCAGTACACCCTGCCTCAGACCCTGACTCCCCCAGGAACCACCTACAACCCAGTACACCCTGCCTCAGACCCTGACTCCCACAGGAACCACCTACAGCCCAGTACGCCCTGCCTCAGACCCTGACTCACAGGAACCACCTACAGCCCAGTACACCCTGCCTCAGACCCTGACTCCCAGGAACCACCTACAGCCCAGTACACCCTGCCTCAGACCCTGACTCACAGGAACCACCTACAGCCCAGATCGCCCTGCCTCAGACCCTGACTCACAGGAACCACCTACAGCCCAGATCGCCCTGCCTCAGACCCTGACTCACAAACCACCTACAGCAGCAGTACGCCCTGCCCCAGACCCTGACTCACGAACCACCTACAGCAGCAGTACGCCCTGCCTCAGACCCTTACTCCCAGGAACCACCTACAGCCCAGTACGCCCTGCCTCAGACCCTGACTCACAGGAACCACCTACAGCCCAGTACGCCCTGCCTCAGACCCTGACTCACAGGAACCACCTACAGCCCAGTACACCCTGCCTCAGACCCTGACTCACAGGAACCACCTACAGCAGCAGTACACCCTGTCTCAGACCCTGACTCCCCCAGGAACCACCTACAGCCCAGTACGTCCTGCCTCAGACCCTGACTCACAGGGACCACCTACAGCCCATTACGTCCTGCCTCAGACCCTGACTCACATGAACCACCTACAGCAGCAGTACACCCTGCCTCAGACCCTGACTCACAGGAACCACCTACAACCCAGTACACCCTGCCTCAGACCCTGACTCACAGGAACCACCTACAACCCAGTACACCCTGCCTCAGACCCTGACTCACAGGAACCACCTACAGCCCAGTACACCCTGCCTCAGACCCTGACTCACAGGAACCACCTACAACCCAGTACACCCTGCCTCAGACCCTGACTCACAGGAACCACCTACAGCCCAGTACGTCCTGCCTCAGACCCTGACTCCCACAGGAACCACCTACAACCCAGTACGCCCTGCCTCAGACCCTGACTCCCCCAGGAACCACCTACAGCCCAGTACACCCTGCCTCAGACCCTGACTCACGAACCACCTACAGCCCAGATCGCCCTGCCTCAGACCCTGACTCCCCCAGGAACCACCTACAGCCCAGTACACCCTGCCTCAGACCCTGACTCCCCCAGGAACCACCTACAGCCCAGTACGCCCTGCCTCAGACCCTGACTCACAAACCACCTACAGCAGCAGTACGCCCTGCCTCAGACCCTGACTCACAAACCACCTACAGCAGCAGTACGCCCTGCCTCAGACCCTGACTCACAGGAACCACCTACAGCCCAGTACGCCCTGCCTCAGACCCTGACTCACGAACCACCTACAGCCCAGATCGCCCTGCCTCAGACCCTGACTCACAGGAACCACCTACAGCCCAGTACGCCCTGCCTCAGACTCTGACTCCCCCAGGAACCACCTACAGCCCAGTACACCCTGCCTCAGACCCTGACTCACAGGAACCACCTACAGCCCAGATCGCCCTGCCTCAGACCCTGACTCACAGGAACCACCTACAGCCCAGTACGTCCTGCCTCAGACCCTGACTCCCACAGGAACCACCTACAACCCAGTACGCCCTGCCTCAGACCCTGACTCCCCCAGGAACCACCTACAGCCCAGTACACCCTGCCTCAGACCCTGACTCACGAACCACCTACAGCCCAGATCGCCCTGCCTCAGACCCTGACTCCCCCAGGAACCACCTACAGCCCAGTACACCCTGCCTCAGACCCTGACTCCCCCAGGAACCACCTACAGCCCAGTACACCCTGCCTCAGACCCTGACTCCCCCAGGAACCACCTACAGCCCAGTACGCCCTGCCTCAGACCCTGACTCCCCCAGGAACCACCTACAGCCCAGTACGCCCTGCCTCAGACCCTGACTCCCACAGGAACCACCTCAAGCCCAGTACGCCCTGCCTCAGACCCTGACTCCCCCAGGAACCACCTACAGCCCAGTACGCCCTGCCTCAGACCCTGACTCACAGGAACCACCTACAGCAGCAGTACACCCTGCCTCAGACCCTGACTCCCAGGAACCACCTACAGCCCAGTACGCCCTGCCTCAGACCCTGACTCACAGGAACCACCTACAGCAGCAGTACGCCCTGCCTCAGACCCTGACTCCCCCAGGAACCACCTACAGCCCAGTACACCCTGCCTCAGACCCTGACTCACAGGAACCACCTACAGCCCAATACACCCTGCCTCAGACCCTGACTCCCAGGAACCACCTACAGCCCAGTACACCCTGCCTCAGACCCTGACTCCCAGGAACCACCTACAGCCCAATACACCCTGCCTCAGACCCTGACTCCCCCAGGAACCACCTACAGCCCAGTACACCCTGCCTCAGACCCTGACTCACAGGAACCACCTACAGCCCAGTACGCCCTGCCTCAGACCCTGACTCCCCCAGGAACCACCTACAGCCCAGTACACCCTGCCTCAGACCCTGACTCACAGGAACCACCTACAGCCCAGTACACCCTGCCTCAGACCCTGACTCCCAGGAACCACCTACAGCCCAGTACGCCCTGCCTCAGACCCTGACTCCCAGGAACCACCTACAGCCCAGTACGCCCTGCCTCAGACCCTGACTCACACAGGAACCACCTACAGCCCAGTACGCCCTGCCTCAGACCCTGACTCCCCCAGGAACCACCTACAGCAGCAGTACGCCCTGCCTCAGACCCTGACTCACACAGGAACCACCTACAGCCCAGAATGCCCTGCCTCAGACCCTGACTCCCCCAGGAACCACCTACAGCAGCAGTACGCCCTGCCTCAGACCCTGACTCCCCCAGGAACCACCTACAGCCCAGTACGCCCTGCCTCAGACCCTGACTCCCAGGAACCACCTACAGCCCAGTACGCCCTGCCTCAGACCCTGACTCACGAATGACCTACAGCAGCAGTACGCCCTGCCTCAGACCCTGACTCCCCCAGGAACCACCTACATCCCAGTACACCCTGCCTCAGACCCTGACTCACAGGAACCACCTACAGCCCAGTACACCCTGCCTCAGACCCTGACTCCCATGAACCACCTACAGCCCAGTACACCCTGCCTCAGACCCTGACTCCCAGGAACCACCTCCAGCCCAATACGCCCTGCCTCAGACCCTGACTCCCAGGAACCACCCACAGCCCAGTACACCCTGCCTCAGACCCTGACTCACAGGAACCACCTACAGCCCAGTACACCCTGCCTCAGACCCTGACTCACAGGAACCACCTACAGCCCAGTACACCCTGCCTCAGACCCTGACTCCCAGGAACCACCTACAGCCCAGTACACCCTGCCTCAGACCCTGACTCCCAGGAACCACCCACAGCCCAGTACACCCTGCCTCAGACCCTGACTCACAGGAACCACCTACAGCCCAGTACACCCTGCCTCAGACCCTGACTCACAGGAACCACCTACAGCAGCTGCCTCAGGTTGGGTTACTGGAATATCCCTCTGGACCAGCCCAGGTTGGGTTCCTGGAATACCCCACTGGATCAGCCCAGGCCCAGGTTGGGTTCCTGGAATACCCCACTGGACCAGCCCAGGTTGGGTTACTGGAATAACCCTCTAGACCAGCCCAGGTTGGGTTACTGGAATTCCCCTCTGGACCAGCCCAGGTTGGGTTCCTGGAATAAATAACCCACTGGACCAGCCCAGGTTGGGTTCCTGGAATAACCCTCTGGACCAGCCCAGGGTGGGTTACTGGAATTCCCCTCTGGACCAGCCCAGGTTGGGTTCCTGGAATAACCCTATAGACCAGCCCAGGTTGGGTTCCTGGAATACCCCACTGGATCAGCCCAGGCCTAGGTTGGGTTCCTGGAATACCCCACTGGACCAGCCCAGGTTGTGTTCCTGGAATAAATAACCCTCTGGACCAGCCCAGGTTGGGTTCCTGGAATAACCCTCTGGACCAGCCCAGGTTGGGTTACTGGAATAACCCTCTGGACCAGCCCAGGTTGGGTTCCTGGAATAACCCTCTGGACCAGCCCAGGTTGGGTTACTGGAATAACCCTCTGGACCAGCCCAGGTTGGGTTACTGGAATATCCCACTGGACCAGCCCAGGTTGGGTTCCTGGAATAACCCTCTGGACCAGCCCAGGTTGGGTTACTGGAATAACCCTCTAGACCAGCCCAGGTTGGGTTACTGGAATATCCCACTGGACCAGCCCAGGTTGGGTTCCTGGAATAACCCTCTGGACCAGCCCAGGTTGGGTTCCTGGAATAACCCTCTGGATCAGCCGAGGCCCAGGTTGGGTTCCTGGAATACCCCTCTGGATCAGCCCAGGTTGGGTTACTGGACTAACCCTCTAGACCAGCCCAGGTTGGGTTACAACAACAAGATGGTGTGTGGTGGTGACCAAGTTACAGTGATGAGCCTCAGCATCAACAACAACAACCCCTAAACATATAGAGTCCTCATGTGTTGTTTAAATACAGTCCAGACGGGTTCCCTATCAGCACAGTCATCACAGAAGCTGACCTTACCCCCATCTGCCATCCCCAGATCCTTACCCCCATCTGCCATCCCCAGATCCTTACCCCCATCTGCCATCCCCAGATCCTTACCCCCATCTGCCATCCCCAGATCCTTACCCCCATCTGCCACCCCCAGATCCTTACCCCCATCTGCCATCCCCAGATCCTTACCCCCATCTGCCATCCCCAGATCCTTACCCCCATCTGCCATCCCCAGATCCTTACCCCCATCTGCCATCCCCAGATCCTTACCCCCATCTGCCATCCCCAGATCCTTACCCCCATCTGCCATCCCCAGATCCTTACCCCCATCTGCCATCCCCAGATTCTTACCCCCATCTGCCATCCCCAGATCCTTATCCCCATCTGCCATCCCCAGATCCTTACCCCCATCTGCCATCCCCAGATCCTTACCCCCATCTGCCATCCCCAGATCCTTACCCCCATCTGCCATCCCCAGATCCTTACCCCCATCTGCCATCCCCAGATCCTTACCCCCATCTGCCATCCCCAGATCCTTACCCCCATCTGCCATCCCCAGATCCTTACCCCCATCTGCCATCCCCAGATTCTTACCCCATCTGCCATCCCCAGATCCTTACCCCCATCTGCCATCCCCAGATTCTTACCCCCATCTGCCATCCCCAGATTCTTACCCCCATCTGCCATCCCCAGATCCTTACCCCATCTGCCATCCCCAGATTCTTACCCCCATCTGCCATCCCCAGATGCTTACCCCCATCTGCCATCCCCAGATCCTTACCCCCATCTGCCATCCCCAGATCCTTACCCCCATCTGCCATCCCCAGATCCTAACCCCTATCTGCCATCCCCAGATCCTTACCCCCATCTGCCATCCCCAGATCCTAACCCCATCTGCCATCCCCAGATTCTTACCCCCATCTGCCATCCCCAGATTCTTACCTCCATCTGCCATCCCCAGATCCTTCTTCCCATCTGCCATCCCCCGATTCTTAGCCCCATCTGCCATCCCCAGATTCTTACCCCCATCTGCCATCCCCAGATTCTTACCCCCATCTGCCATCCCCAGATTCTTACCCCCATCTGGCATCCCCAGGTCCTTACCCCCATCTGCCATCCCCAGATCCTTACCCCCATCTGCCATCCCCAGATTCTTACCCCCATCTGCCATCCCCAGATTCTTACCCCCATCTGCCATCCCCAGATTCTTACCCCCATCTGCCATCCCCAGATCCTTACCCCCATCTGCCATCCCCAGATCCTTACCCCCATCTGCCATCCCCAGATTCTTACCCCCATCTGCCATCCCCAGATCCTTACCCCCATCTGCCATCCCCAGATCCTTACCCCCATCTGCCATCCCCAGATTCTTACCCCCATCTGCCATCCCCAGATCCTTACCCCCATCTGCCATCCCCAGATTCTTACCCCCATCTGCCATCCCCAGATTCTTACCCCCATCTGCCATCCCCAGATCCTTACCCCCATCTGCCATCCCCAGATTCTTACCCCCATCTGCCATCCCCAGATCCTTACCCCCATCTGCCATCCCCAGATCCTTACCCCCATCTGCCATCCCCTATTCTTACCCCCATCTGCCATACCCAGATTCTTGCCCCCATCTGCCATCCCCAGATTCTTACCCCCATCTGCCATCCCCAGATCCTTACCCCCATCTGCCATCCCCAGATCCTTACCCCCATCTGCCATCCCCAGATCCTTACCCCCATCTGCCATCCCCAGATCCTTACCCCCATCTGCCATCCCCAGATCCTTACCCCCATCTGCCATCCCCAGATCCTTACCCCCATCTGCCATCCCCAGATCCTTACCCCCATCTGCCACCCCCAGATCCTTACCCCCATCTGCCATCCCCAGATCCTTACTCCCATCTGCTATCCCCAGATCCTTACCCCCATCTGCCATCCCAAGATCCTTACCTCCATCTGCCATCCCCAGATCCTTACCCCCATCTGCCATCCCCAGATCCTTACCCCCATCTGCCATCCCCAGATCCTAACCCCCATCTGCCATCCCCAGATTCTTACCCCCATCTGCCATCCCCAGATCCTTACCCCCATCTGCCATCCCCAGATCCTTACCCCCATCTGCCACCCCAGATCCTTATGCCCATCTGCCATCCCCAGATCCTTACCCCCATCTGCCATCCCCAGATCCTTACCCCCATCTGCCATCCCCAGATCCTTACCCCCATCTGCCATCCCCAGATCCTTACCCCCATCTGCCACCCCAGATCCTTACGCCCATCTGCCATCCCCAGATCCTTACCCCCATCTGCCATCCCCAGATCCTTACCCCCATCTGCCATCCCCAGATCCTTACCCCATCTGCCATCCCCAGATTCTTTCCCCCATATGCCATCCCCAGATCCTTACCCCCATCTGCCATCCCCAGATTCTTACCCCATCTGCCATCCCCAGATCCTTACCCCCATCTGCCATCCCCAGATTCTTACCCCCATCTGCCATCCCCAGATTCTTACCCCCATCTGCCATCCCCAGATCCTTACCCCCATCTGCCATCCCCAGATTCTTACCCCCATCTGCCATCCCCAGATTCTTACCCCCATCTGCCATCCCCATATCCTTACCCCCATCTGCCATCCCCAGATCCTTACCCCCATCTGCCATCCCCAGATCCTTACCCCCATCTGCCATCCCCAGATCCTTACCCCCATCTGCCATCCCAAGATCCTTACCCCCATCTGCCATCCCCAGATTCTTACCCCCATCTGCCATCCCCAGATTCTTACCCCCATCTGCCATCCCCAGATCCTTACCCCCATCTGCCATCCCCAGATTCTTACCCCCATCTGCTATCCCCAGATTCTTACCCCCATCTGCCATCCCCAGATTCTTACCCCCATCTGCCATCCCCAGATTCTTACCCCCATCTGCCATCCCCAGATCCTTACCCCCATCTGCCATCCCCAGAGCAAAACCGAAACCTACATGGGATCGTTGAACACTGACTAATATCACGGGTGATCTGGCTGTGATTCTCAACTGGGTCCCAAATGATCTGGGTCCAAATGAGGTGGATCCCAAATGAGCTGACTGGGTCCCAAATGGGCTGACTGGGTCCCAAATGGGCTGACTGGGTCCCAAATGGGCTGGGTCCCGAATGGGCTAGGTCCCAAATGGGCTGGGTCCCAAATGAGCTGGGTCCCAAATGGGCTGACTGGGTCCCACATGGGCTGGGTCCCGAATGGGCTGGGTCCCAAATGAGCTGGGTCCCAAATGAACTGAGTCCCAAATGAACTGGGTCCCAAATGAACTGGGTCCCAAATGAACTGGGTCCCAAATGAGCTGGGTCCCAAATGAGCTGGGTCCCAAATGGCCTGGGTCCCAAATGGGCTGTCTGGGTCCCAAATGAACTGGGTCCCAAATTGTCCCAAATGGCGAAGGTCCCAAATTTAATTCACTACTTCTGACCTATAGGGCCCTATCAAGGGAACAGTGTACCATTCGGGACGTCTCCTCGTCTCGCCCAGTTGGACCTTTGCCATTCCTTTCAGAGAGAGATCATCAGATGGACATCTTCAGATTTTTTTGGCAGTCATCTTTTCCACCTCTCCCTTCTTGCTAGATAAATACAATCCGTGGTTGTGGAATGTTGTTTCATTTGTCAAACTCCATGACTGAGAGACCCGGGAGGCTGAAAGGCCTGGTGTGTCAATGGTTTTAGACATTATGTCCCACGTTAATGGTGATAGACATTATGTCCCACGTCAACGGTGTTAGACATTATGTCCCACGTCAACGGTGTTAGACATTATGTCCCACGTTAACGGTGTTAGACATTATGTCCCACGTCAACGGTGTTAGACATTATGTCCCACGTCAACGGTGTTAGACATTATGTCCCACGTCAACGGTGTTAGACATTATGTCCCACGTCAACGGTGTTAGACATTATGTCCCACCACAACGGTGTTAGACATTATGTCCCACGTCAACGGTGTTAGACATTATGTCCCACGTCAACGGTGTTAGACATTATGTCCCACGTCAAACGGTGTTAGACATTATGTCCCACGCCAACGGTGTTAGACATTATGTCCCACGTCAACGGTGTTAGACATAATGTCCCACGTCAACGGTGTTAGACATTATGTCCCACCTCAACGGTGTTAGACATTATGTCCCACGTCCAACGGTGTTAGACATTATGTCCCACGTCAACGGTGTTAGACATAATGTCCCACGCCAACGGTGTTAGACATTATGTCCCACCTCAACGGTGATAGACATTATGTCCCACGCCAACGGTGTTAGACATTATGTCCCACGTCAACGGTGTTAGACATAATGTCCCACGTCAACGGTGTTAGACATTATGTCCCACCTCAACGGTGTTAGACATTATGTCCCACGCCAACGGTGGTAGACATTATGTCCCACGTCAACGGTGGTAGACATTATGTCCCACGTCAATGGTGGTAGACATTATGTCCCACCTCAACGGTGTTAGACATCATGTCCCACGTCAACGGTGTTAGACATTATGTCCCACGTTAATGGTGGTAGACATTATGTCCCACCTCAACGGTGTTAGACATTATGTCCCACGCCAACGGTGTTAGACATTATGTCCCACGTCAACGATGTTAGACATTATGTCCCACGTCAACGGTGTTAGACATTATGTCCCACGTCAAAGGTGTTAGACATTATGTCCCACGTCAACGGTGTTAGACATTATGTCCCACGTCAACGGTGTTAGACATTATGTCCCACGTCAACGGTGTTAGACATTATGTCCCACGTCAATGGTGTTAGACATTATGCCCCACGTCAAGGGTGTCAGACATTATGTCCCACGTCAACGGTGTTAGACATTATGTCCCACGTCAAAGGTGTTAGACATTATGTCCCACGTCAACGGTGTTAGACATTATGTCCCACGTCAACGGTGTTAGACATTATGTCCCACGTCAACGGTGTTAGACATTATGTCCCACGTCAACGGTGTTAGACATTATGTCCCACGTCAATGGTGTTAGACATTATGCCCCACGTCAAGGGTGTCAGACATTATGTCCCACGTCAACGGTGTGAGACATTATGTCCCACGTCAACGGTGTTAGACATTATGTCCCACATCAACAGTGTGAGACATTATGTCCCACATCAAAGGTGTTAGACATTATGTCCCACGTCAACGGTGTTATGTTAGACATTATGTCCCACGTCAACGGTGTTAGACATTATGTCCCGCGTCAACGGTGTTAGACATTATGTCCCGCGTCAACGGTGTTAGACATTATGTCCCACGTCAACGGTGTTAGACATTATGTCCCGCGTCAACGGTGTTAGACATTATGTCCCGCGTCAACGGTGTTAGACATTATGTCCCGCGTCAACGGTGTTAGACATTATGTCCCACGTCAACGGTGTTAGACATTATGTCCCGCGTCAACGGTGTTAGACATTATGTCCCGCGTCAACGGTGTGAGACATTATGTCCCACATCAACAGTGTGAGACATTATGTCCCACATCAACGGTGTTAGACATTATGTCCCACGTCAACGGTGTTAGACATTATGTCCCACGTCAACGGTGTTAGACATTATGTCCCACGTCAACGGTGTTAGACATTATGTCCCACATCAACGGTGTTAGACATTATGTCCCACGTCAACGGTGTTAGACATTATGTCCCACGTCAACGGTGTTAGACATTATGTCCCACGTCAACGGTGTTAGACATTATGTCCCACGTCAACGATGTTAGACATTATGTCCCACGTCAACGGTGTTAGACATTATGTCCCACGTCAACGGTGTTAGACATTATGTCCCACGTCAATGGTGTTAGACATTATGCCCCACGTCAAGGGTGTCAGACATTATGTCCCAAATCAACGATGTTAGACATTATGTCCCACGTCAACGGTGTTAGACATTATGTCCCACGTCAACGGTGTTAGACATTATGTCCCACGTCAACGGTGTTAGACATTATGTCCCACGTCAACGGCGTCACTGTCAGTGTTGGATAATGCTACTCGTCTACTAGACACCATAGACTAGATGTTTCTCCTGCTCTTCAGTCAATCCCATACTGGACACCATAGACTAGATGTTTCTCCTGCTCTTCAGTCCATCCCATACTAGACACCATAGACTAGATGTTTCTCCTGCTCTTCAGTCCATCCCATACTAGACACCATAGACTAGATGTTTCTCCTGCTCTTCAGTCCATCCCATACTAGACACCATAGACTAGATGTTTCTCCTGCTCTTCAGTCCATCCCATACTGGACACCATAGACTAGATGTTTCTCCTGCTCTTCAGTCCATCCCATACTAGACACCATAGACTAGATGTTTCTCCTGCTCTTCAGTCCATCCCATACTAGACACCATAGA